>NC_134537.1:71258585-71313585 GCF_050624435.1 Tenrec ecaudatus | reverse complement strand
TTCTGTCCATATCAATGGAATAAAAGCCATAATCTTTCTACTGGTCTAAGAGATTTCTTTAATTTCTCCTCCACCCCTCTGAAATATTTCTCCCATCACACTAGATCCTGTGATGGGAGGCTCTTCCTGCAGACCTGCCCAGTGCTTCCTTGGGACCCAAGAATGCGGTTCACTCTTTGAAATGGTTTTCTTCTAAGTATCCACTTGACTAGGTCCATTACTTCTTATAGTTCTTTTTCAAATGCCACTTTGTCACTGCTGTGTTTCCTGACAATTGCATAATTACATTTACTTTCTGACCCATCCCAATTCTCCCTGTCTCTCCTGCTTAGCTAATTTTGTCCATAGTACTGAACATCAACTGTCATAGTGTGCAGTTCGTCACGCTCTCGCTCACGCTCTCGCTCTCGCTCACGCTCACGCTCTCGCTCACGCTCACGCTCTCGCTCTCGCTCTCGCTCTCGCTCACGCTCTCGCTCTCGCTCTCGCTCACGCTCTCGCTCTCGCTCACGCTCTCGCTCTCGCTCACGCTCTCGCTCACGCTCACGCTCTCGCTCTCGCTCACGCTCTCGCTCTCGCTCTCGCTCTCGCTCTCGCTCACGCTCTCGCTCTCGCTCTCGCTCTCGCTCACGCTCTCGCTCTCGCTCTCGCTCTCGCTCTCGCTCTCGCTCTCGCTCTCGCTCTCGCTCTCGCTCACGCTCTCGCTCTCGCTCACGCTCTCGCTCTCGCTCTCGCTCTCGCTCACGCTCTCGCTCTCGCTCACGCTCTCGCTCTCGCTCACGCTCTCGCTCTCGCTCACGCTCTCGCTCTCGCTCACGCTCTCGCTCTCGCTCTCGCTCACGCTCTCGCTCTCGCTCACGCTCTCGCTCTCGCTCACGCTCTCGCTCACGCTCTCGCTCTCGCTCACGCTCTCGCTCTCGCTCACGCTCTCGCTCTCGCTCTCGCTCTCGCTCTCGCTCTCGCTCTCGCTCTCGCTCTCGCTCTCGCTCTCGCTCTCGCTCTCGCTCACGCTCTCGCTCTCGCTCTCGCTCACGCTCTCGCTCTCGCTCACGCTCTCGCTCTCGCTCTCGCTCACGCTCTCGCTCTCGCTCTCGCTCTCGCTCACGCTCTCGCTCTCGCTCTCGCTCTCGCTCTCGCTCACGCTCTCGCTCTCGCTCTCGCTCTCGCTCTCGCTCTCGCTCACGCTCTCGCTCTCGCTCACGCTCTCGCTCTCGCTCACGCTCTCGCTCTCGCTCACGCTCTCGCTCTCGCTCACGCTCTCGCTCTCGCTCTCGCTCACGCTCTCGCTCTCGCTCACGCTCTCGCTCTCGCTCACGCTCTCGCTCTCGCTCACGCTCTCGCTCTCGCTCACGCTCTCGCTCTCGCTCACGCTCTCGCTCTCGCTCACGCTCTCGCTCACGCTCTCGCTCTCGCTCTCGCTCTCGCTCTCGCTCTCGCTCTCGCTCACGCTCTCGCTCTCGCTCACGCTCTCGCTCACGCTCTCGGTCTCGCTCACGCTCTCGCTCTCGCTCACGCTCTCGCTCTCGCTCACGCTCTCGCTCTCTCTCACGCTCTCGCTCTCGCTCACGCTCTCGCTCTCACTCACGCTCTCGCTCTCGCTCACGCTCTCGCTGATTTAGGAGGCTCAGTACAAGGCTCTTGATTCATGTTTCACTCATGGTGGCTCTTTTTCCCCAAGAGTAATAAAACCCCATTTCTGATTCACAGCTAACGAAATGTCCACACTAAACAGTCCCACATTAGGGTTTATTTGCATGGCCCGATCACACGGGGTATCGTGTTCATTCGTTACATTGTTAGCAAATTATCCAGTCTCCTGGATAGATCACAACCACCTCACATTTGCATTCGCGGGTCTCTATGAATCAGCCTCAACTCAATGGCAATGAATTTTTTAGTTCGGTTAACCCAGTTAGTTGGCGAGAGTTACAGAGATTAAGGCTGGAAGATATCAAGTCATTCACTGCATTGCATTTGGCTGCTTTCAAAAACTAGCCCATGACAACTCCATGGGTCATAGCAGAATATTATTCAATATAGGGCTTAGGTCAAAGGGCACTGGAAATATACTATAACTATCACCGTGGGCTGAAGTACACCAATTATCATGAAATTGGTGCAGGATCAGGCAGAATTTCAGCATTTGTTCTGTTTTGCATGGGATCAGCATGTGTAAGGGCTGACCCAATGACAACTAACTGCAGCATATTGAAGCACTGCGTTAACTGAAATGCATAATCCCTAAAATTAAAGCATTATTGTTCTCACTAAAAGTAAGCACTTCCTTTATTCCCACCCCACCACACCCCGCTTTCTTAGTAGAAGGAGTGAGTGTTCCCTTCTTGCTTATGACATAAAGTAGAAAATTTCCATCCTGGACTTAGATTCAGCATCAGTAAAATCCATCTTATCTGTGCAAATTTCTCTCACCATTCTACTTTTCCAAGATTTCGATTGGGATTTTGATTAATAATGTATCTATTTAATCCTATATACAAGGTGAATAAAATGTGCATGGCTTTAAACCTCTTGAGTTTGCATTGCAGAAAAAAGTAAATCAACTTACATGGACAATTAATGATATGTTACCTTCTTTTGCCATTTGATCATTTCTTGTTTATATGTTTTTCACCAAAACATTGCCAATTTTTCATAGAAATGATCACATCTAGTATTTTTATACGTTGCTCCTTGGCTGCCGGCAGGTGCTCATTCATTCAATAAGTATTGAATAGCTAATAACACGTTAGACCTTGGGGATGAAATCCTGAACAAGACAAAAATGATTTTATTTCTTCTAGTGAAGCTAACCGTATAGTAATAAATTCCAATGACTAAACATTCAATAATAAACCTGGGAACTGAGTATTAAAGTAGGAGAAGTGCAAGTTCTCTGGGAGGAAATAGACCAGGCTAAAAGACAACACACAGCCATCACGTCAATGTCTACTGATAGCAGCCCTATAGCTAGGGCAGGGAGACGTGCCCCGCACGTTTCTGAGACTATAACTTTTTATGGGAGCAGACAGTCTTGCTTTTTTTCCTGGAGTAAGTAGAAAACCCCGTTATCAAGTCGATGCCAACTCCCAACGATGGTATAGGACAGGTAGCACTGCTCTTGCGGGTTTCTAAGACTGTAACTCTTGACGGAGCAGCTGGGGTTACAGTTAGCATCCTGAGGCTGGTGGAAATGTCTCCTTCAACGAGACTGAGACCAAAAGGCTTACAGTCATCCTTGTCACTCTTCCTCCGGGACATGCCATGATCTGTTTGCCAGAAAACCTTGGGGATTCTAACTCTGCAAAAGAGCCAGATTCATCGCTTCTTTTGTCTCTGCCTTCTACCACTTCTACATCATTAATCTCTGATTTCTGCAATAGCCTCCTGCCTGCTCTCCTGCCTCTGCCTTTACAGAAGCATCCACTACATTCAATTCCAAATACACATACCTATTACTCGCTATTATTTACATAATATAAATTTCATTTCTGTCCATATCAATGGAATAAAAGCCATAATCTTTCTACTGGTCTAAGAGATTTCTTTAATTTCTCCTCCACCCCTCTGAAATATTTCTCCCATCACACTAGATCCTGTGATGGGAGGCTCTTCCTGCAGACCTGCCCAGTGCTTCCTTGGGACCCAAGAATGCGGTTCACTCTTTGAAATGGTTTTCTTCTAAGTATCCACTTGACTAGGTCCATTACTTCTTATAGTTCTTTTTCAAATGCCACTTTGTCACTGCTGTGTTTCCTGACAATTGCATAATTACATTTACTTTCTGACCCATCCCAATTCTCCCTGTCTCTCCTGCTTAGCTAATTTTGTCCATAGTACTGAACATCAACTGTCATAGTGTGCAGTTCGTCACGCTCTCGCTCTCGCTCACGCTCTCGCTCTCGCTCACGCTCTCGCTCACGCTCACGCTCTCGCTCTCGCTCTCGCTCTCGCTCACGCTCTCGCTCTCGCTCTCGCTCTCGCTCTCGCTCACGCTCTCGCTCTCGCTCACGCTCTCGCTCTCGCTCTCGCTCTCGCTCTCGCTCACGCTCTCGCTCTCGCTCTCGCTCTCGCTCTCGCTCTCGCTCACGCTCTCGCTCTCGCTCTCGCTCTCGCTCACGCTCTCGCTCACGCTCTCGCTCTCGCTCTCGCTCTCGCTCTCGCTCTCGCTCTCGCTCTCGCTCACGCTCTCGCTCTCGCTCACGCTCTCGCTCTCGCTCACGCTCTCGCTCTCGCTCACGCTCTCGCTCTCGCTCACGCTCTCGCTCTCGCTCACGCTCTCGCTCTCGCTCTCGCTCTCGCTCACGCTCTCGCTCTCGCTCACGCTCTCGCTCTCGCTCACGCTCTCGCTCTCGCTCACGCTCTCGCTCTCGCTCACGCTCTCGCTCTCGCTCTCGCTCACGCTCTCGCTCTCGCTCACGCTCTCGCTCTCGCTCACGCTCTCGCTCTCGCTCACGCTCTCGCTCTCGCTCACGCTCTCGCTCTCGCTCACGCTCTCGCTCTCGCTCACGCTCTCGCTCTCGCTCACGCTCTCGCTCTCGCTCTCGCTCTCGCTCACCCTCTCGCTCACGCTCTCGCTCTCGCTCACGCTCTCGCTCTCGCTCTCGCTCACGCTCTCGCTCACGCTCTCGCTCTCGCTCTCGCTCTCGCTCTCGCTCACGCTCTCGCTCTCGCTCACGCTCTCGCTCTCGCTCTCGCTCTCGCTCTCGCTCTCGCTCTCGCTCACGCTCTCGCTCTCGCTCTCGCTCACGCTCTCGCTCTCGCTCTCGCTCTCGCTCACGCTCTCGCTCTCGCTCTCGCTCACGCTCTCGCTCTCGCTCACGCTCTCGCTCTCGCTCACGCTCTCGCTCTCGCTCACGCTCTCGCTCTCGCTCACGCTCTCGCTCTCGCTCTCGCTCTCGCTCTCGCTCTCGCTCTCGCTCTCGCTCTCGCTCTCGCTCACGCTCTCGCTCTCGCTCTCGCTCTCGCTCTCGCTCACGCTCTCGCTCTCGCTCTCGCTCTCGCTCTCGCTCTCGCTCTCGCTCACGCTCTCGCTCTCGCTCACGCTCTCGCTCACGCTCTCGCTCTCGCTCACGCTCTCGCTCTCGCTCACGCTCTCGCTCTCGCTCTCGCTCTCGCTCACGCTCTCGCTCTCGCTCACGCTCTCGCTCTCGCTCACGCTCTCGCTCTCGCTCACGCTCTCGCTCTCGCTCACGCTCTCGCTCTCGCTCACGCTCTCGCTCTCGCTCACGCTCTCGCTCTCGCTCACGCTCTCGCTCTCGCTCACGCTCTCGCTCTCGCTCACGCTCTCGCTCTCGCTCACGCTCTCGCTCTCGCTCACGCTCTCGCTGATTTAGGAGGCTCAGCACAAGGCTCTTGATTCATGTTTCACTCATGGTGGCTCTTTTTCCCCAAGAGTAATAAAACCCCATTTCTGATTCACAGCTAACGAAATGTCCACACTAAACAGTCCCACATTAGGGTTTATTTGCATGGCCCGATCACACGGGGTATCGTGTTCATTCGTTACATTGTTAGCAAATTATCCAGTCTCCTGGATAGATCACAACCACCTCACATTTGCATTCGCGGGTCTCTATGAATCAGCCTCAACTCAATGGCAATGAATTTTTTAGTTCGGTTAACCCAGTTAGTTGGCGAGAGTTACAGAGATTAAGGCTGGAAGATATCAAGTCATTCACTGCATTGCATTTGGCTGCTTTCAAAAACTAGCCCATGACAACTCCATGGGTCATAGCAGAATATTATTCAATATAGGGCTTAGGTCAAAGGGCACTGGAAATATACTATAACTATCACCGTGGGCTGAAGTACACCAATTATCATGAAATTGGTGCAGGATCAGGCAGAATTTCAGCATTTGTTCTGTTTTGCATGGGATCAGCATGTGTAAGGGCTGACCCAATGACAACTAACTGCAGCATATTGAAGCACTGCGTTAACTGAAATGCATAATCCCTAAAATTAAAGCATTATTGTTCTCACTAAAAGTAAGCACTTCCTTTATTCCCACCCCACCACACCCCGCTTTCTTAGTAGAAGGAGTGAGTGTTCCCTTCTTGCTTATGACATAAAGTAGAAAATTTCCATCCTGGACTTAGATTCAGCATCAGTAAAATCCATCTTATCTGTGCAAATTTCTCTCACCATTCTACTTTTCCAAGATTTCGATTGGGATTTTGATTAATAATGTATCTATTTAATCCTATATACAAGGTGAATAAAATGTGCATGGCTTTAAACCTCTTGAGTTTGCATTGCAGAAAAAAGTAAATCAACTTACATGGACAATTAATGATATGTTACCTTCTTTTGCCATTTGATCATTTCTTGTTTATATGTTTTTCACCAAAACATTGCCAATTTTTCATAGAAATGATCACATCTAGTATTTTTATACGTTGCTCCTTGGCTGCCGGCAGGTGCTCATTCATTCAATAAGTATTGAATAGCTAATAACACGTTAGACCTTGGGGATGAAATCCTGAACAAGACAAAAATGATTTTATTTCTTCTAGTGAAGCTAACCGTATAGTAATAAATTCCAATGACTAAACATTCAATAATAAACCTGGGAACTGAGTATTAAAGTAGGAGAAGTGCAAGTTCTCTGGGAGGAAATAGACCAGGCTAAAAGACAACACACAGCCATCACGTCAATGTCTACTGATAGCAGCCCTATAGCTAGGGCAGGGAGACGTGCCCCGCACGTTTCTGAGACTATAACTTTTTATGGGAGCAGACAGTCTTGCTTTTTTTCCTGGAGTAAGTAGAAAACCCCGTTATCAAGTCGATGCCAACTCCCAACGATGGTATAGGACAGGTAGCACTGCTCTTGCGGGTTTCTAAGACTGTAACTCTTGACGGAGCAGCTGGGGTTACAGTTAGCATCCTGAGGCTGGTGGAAATGTCTCCTTCAACGAGACTGAGACCAAAAGGCTTACAGTCATCCTTGTCACTCTTCCTCCGGGACATGCCATGATCTGTTTGCCAGAAAACCTTGGGGATTCTAACTCTGCAAAAGAGCCAGATTCATCGCTTCTTTTGTCTCTGCCTTCTACCACTTCTACATCATTAATCTCTGATTTCTGCAATAGCCTCCTGCCTGCTCTCCTGCCTCTGCCTTTACAGAAGCATCCACTACATTCAATTCCAAATACACATACCTATTACTCGCTATTATTTACATAATATAAATTTCATTTCTGTCCATATCAATGGAATAAAAGCCATAATCTTTCTACTGGTCTAAGAGATTTCTTTAATTTCTCCTCCACCCCTCTGAAATATTTCTCCCATCACACTAGATCCTGTGATGGGAGGCTCTTCCTGCAGACCTGCCCAGTGCTTCCTTGGGACCCAAGAATGCGGTTCACTCTTTGAAATGGTTTTCTTCTAAGTATCCACTTGACTAGGTCCATTACTTCTTATAGTTCTTTTTCAAATGCCACTTTGTCACTGCTGTGTTTCCTGACAATTGCATAATTACATTTACTTTCTGACCCATCCCAATTCTCCCTGTCTCTCCTGCTTAGCTAATTTTGTCCATAGTACTGAACATCAACTGTCATAGTGTGCAGTTCGTCACGCTCTCGCTCGCGCTCACGCTCTCGCTCTCGCTCACGCTCACGCTCTCGCTCACGCTCACGCTCTCGCTCTCGCTCTCGCTCACGCTCTCGCTCTCGCTCTCGCTCTCGCTCACGCTCTCGCTCTCGCTCACGCTCTCGCCCTCGCTCACGCTCTCGCTCTCGCTCACGCTCTCGCTCTCGCTCTCGCTCTCGCTCTCGCTCTCGCTCACGCTCTCGCTCTCGCTCTCGCTTACGCTCTCGCTCTCGCTCTCGCTCTCGCTCTCGCTCTCGCTCTCGCTCTCGCTCACGCTCTCGCTCTCGCTCACGCTCTCGCTCTCGCTCACGCTCTCGCTCTCGCTCTCGCTCTCGCTCACGCTCTCGCTCTCGCTCACGCTCTCGCTCTCGCTCACGCTCTCGCTCTCGCTCACGCTCTCGCTCTCGCTCTCGCTCTCGCTCTCGCTCTCGCTCTCGCTCACGCTCTCGCTCTCGCTCTCGCTCTCGCTCTCGCTCTCGCTCTCGCTCACGCTCTCGCTCTCGCTCACGCTCTCGCTCTCGCTCACGCTCTCGCTCTCGCTCTCGCTCTCGCTCTCGCTCACGCTCTCGCTCTCGCTCACGCTCTCGCTCTCGCTCACGCTCTCGCTCTCGCTCACGCTCTCGCTCTCGCTCACGCTCTCGCTCTCGCTCACGCTCTCGCTCTCGCTCACGCTCTCGCTCTCGCTCACGCTCTCGCTCTCGCTCACGCTCTCGCTCTCGCTCACGCTCTCGCTCTCGCTCACGCTCTCGCTCTCGCTCACGCTCTCGCTCTCGCTCACGCTCTCGCTCTCGCTCACGCTCTCGCTCTCGCTCTCGCTCTCGCTCACGCTCTCGCTCACGCTCTCGCTCTCGCTCACGCTCTCGCTCTCGCTCACGCTCTCGCTCTCGCTCACGCTCTCGCTCACGCTCTCGCTCTCGCTCACGCTCTCGCTCTCGCTCACGCTCTCGCTCTCGCTCACGCTCTCGCTCTCGCTCACGCTCTCGCTCTCGCTCACGCTCTCGCTCTCGCTCACGCTCTCGCTCTCGCTCACGCTCTCGCTCTCGCTCACGCTCTCGCTCTCGCTCACGCTCTCGCTCTCGCTCACGCTCTCGCTCTCGCTCACGCTCTCGCTCTCGCTCACGCTCTCGCTCTCGCTCACGCTCACGCTCTCGCTCTCGCTCACGCTCTCGCTCTCGCTCACGCTCTCGCTCTCGCTCTCGCTCTCGCTCTCGCTCACGCTCTCGCTCTCGCTCACGCTCTCGCTCTCGCTCACGCTCTCGCTCTCGCTCACGCTCTCGCTCTCGCTCACGCTCTCGCTCTCGCTCACGCTCTCGCTGATTTAGGAGGCTCAGCACAAGGCTCTTGATTCATGTTTCACTCATGGTGGCTCTTTTTCCCCAAGAGTAATAAAACCCCATTTCTGATTCACAGCTAACGAGATGTCCACACTAAACAGTCCCACATTAGGGTTTATTTGCATGGCCCGATCACACGGGGTATCGTGTTCATTCGTTACATTGTTAGCAAATTATCCAGTCTCCTGGATAGATCACAACCACCTCACATTTGCATTCGCGGGTCTCTATGAATCAGCCTCAACTCAATGGCAATGAATTTTTTAGTTCGGTTAACCCAGTTAGTTGGCGAGAGTTACAGAGATTAAGGCTGGAAGATATCAAGTCATTCACTGCATTGCATTTGGCTGCTTTCAAAAACTAGCCCATGACAACTCCATGGGTCATAGCAGAATATTATTCAATATAGGGCTTAGGTCAAAGGGCACTGGAAATATACTATAACTATCACCGTGGGCTGAAGTACACCAATTATCATGAAATTGGTGCAGGATCAGGCAGAATTTCAGCATTTGTTCTGTTTTGCATGGGATCAGCATGTGTAAGGGCTGACCCAATGACAACTAACTGCAGCATATTGAAGCACTGCGTTAACTGAAATGCATAATCCCTAAAATTAAAGCATTATTGTTCTCACTAAAAGTAAGCACTTCCTTTATTCCCACCCCACCACACCCCGCTTTCTTAGTAGAAGGAGTGAGTGTTCCCTTCTTGCTTATGACATAAAGTAGAAAATTTCCATCCTGGACTTAGATTCAGCATCAGTAAAATCCATCTTATCTGTGCAAATTTCTCTCACCATTCTACTTTTCCAAGATTTCGATTGGGATTTTGATTAATAATGTATCTATTTAATCCTATATACAAGGTGAATAAAATGTGCATGGCTTTAAACCTCTTGAGTTTGCATTGCAGAAAAAAGTAAATCAACTTACATGGACAATTAATGATATGTTACCTTCTTTTGCCATTTGATCATTTCTTGTTTATATGTTTTTCACCAAAACATTGCCAATTTTTCATAGAAATGATCACATCTAGTATTTTTATACGTTGCTCCTTGGCTGCCGGCAGGTGCTCATTCATTCAATAAGTATTGAATAGCTAATAACACGTTAGACCTTGGGGATGAAATCCTGAACAAGACAAAAATGATTTTATTTCTTCTAGTGAAGCTAACCGTATAGTAATAAATTCCAATGACTAAACATTCAATAATAAACCTGGGAACTGAGTATTAAAGTAGGAGAAGTGCAAGTTCTCTGGGAGGAAATAGACCAGGCTAAAAGACAACACACAGCCATCACGTCAATGTCTACTGATAGCAGCCCTATAGCTAGGGCAGGGAGACGTGCCCCGCACGTTTCTGAGACTATAACTTTTTATGGGAGCAGACAGTCTTGCTTTTTTTCCTGGAGTAAGTAGAAAACCCCGTTATCAAGTCGATGCCAACTCCCAACGATGGTATAGGACAGGTAGCACTGCTCTTGCGGGTTTCTAAGACTGTAACTCTTGACGGAGCAGCTGGGGTTACAGTTAGCATCCTGAGGCTGGTGGAAATGTCTCCTTCAACGAGACTGAGACCAAAAGGCTTACAGTCATCCTTGTCACTCTTCCTCCGGGACATGCCATGATCTGTTTGCCAGAAAACCTTGGGGATTCTAACTCTGCAAAAGAGCCAGATTCATCGCTTCTTTTGTCTCTGCCTTCTACCACTTCTACATCATTAATCTCTGATTTCTGCAATAGCCTCCTGCCTGCTCTCCTGCCTCTGCCTTTACAGAAGCATCCACTACATTCAATTCCAAATACACATACCTATTACTCGCTATTATTTACATAATATAAATTTCATTTCTGTCCATATCAATGGAATAAAAGCCATAATCTTTCTACTGGTCTAAGAGATTTCTTTAATTTCTCCTCCACCCCTCTGAAATATTTCTCCCATCACACTAGATCCTGTGATGGGAGGCTCTTCCTGCAGACCTGCCCAGTGCTTCCTTGGGACCCAAGAATGCGGTTCACTCTTTGAAATGGTTTTCTTCTAAGTATCCACTTGACTAGGTCCATTACTTCTTATAGTTCTTTTTCAAATGCCACTTTGTCACTGCTGTGTTTCCTGACAATTGCATAATTACATTTACTTTCTGACCCATCCCAATTCTCCCTGTCTCTCCTGCTTAGCTAATTTTGTCCATAGTACTGAACATCAACTGTCATAGTGTGCAGTTCGTCACGCTCTCGCTCGCGCTCACGCTCTCGCTCTCGCTCACGCTCACGCTCTCGCTCACGCTCACGCTCTCGCTCTCGCTCTCGCTCACGCTCTCGCTCTCGCTCTCGCTCTCGCTCACGCTCTCGCTCTCGCTCACGCTCTCGCCCTCGCTCACGCTCTCGCTCTCGCTCACGCTCTCGCTCTCGCTCTCGCTCTCGCTCTCGCTCTCGCTCACGCTCTCGCTCTCGCTCTCGCTCACGCTCTCGCTCTCGCTCTCGCTCTCGCTCTCGCTCTCGCTCTCGCTCACGCTCTCGCTCTCGCTCACGCTCTCGCTCTCGCTCACGCTCTCGCTCTCGCTCTCGCTCTCGCTCACGCTCTCGCTCTCGCTCACGCTCTCGCTCTCGCTCACGCTCTCGCTCTCGCTCACGCTCTCGCTCTCGCTCTCGCTCTCGCTCTCGCTCTCGCTCTCGCTCTCGCTCACGCTCTCGCTCTCGCTCTCGCTCTCGCTCTCGCTCTCGCTCTCGCTCTCGCTCACGCTCTCGCTCTCGCTCACGCTCTCGCTCTCGCTCACGCTCTCGCTCTCGCTCTCGCTCTCGCTCTCGCTCACGCTCTCGCTCTCGCTCACGCTCTCGCTCTCGCTCACGCTCTCGCTCTCGCTCACGCTCTCGCTCTCGCTCACGCTCTCGCTCTCGCTCACGCTCTCGCTCTCGCTCACGCTCTCGCTCTCGCTCACGCTCTCGCTCTCGCTCACGCTCTCGCTCTCGCTCACGCTCTCGCTCTCGCTCACGCTCTCGCTCTCGCTCACGCTCTCGCTCTCGCTCACGCTCTCGCTCTCGCTCACGCTCTCGCTCTCGCTCACGCTCTCGCTCTCGCTCTCGCTCTCGCTCACGCTCTCGCTCACGCTCTCGCTCTCGCTCACGCTCTCGCTCTCGCTCACGCTCTCGCTCTCGCTCACGCTCTCGCTCTCGCTCACGCTCTCGCTCTCGCTCACGCTCTCGCTCTCGCTCACGCTCTCGCTCACGCTCTCGCTCTCGCTCACGCTCTCGCTCTCGCTCACGCTCTCGCTCTCGCTCACGCTCTCGCTCTCGCTCACGCTCTCGCTCTCGCTCACGCTCTCGCTCTCGCTCACGCTCTCGCTCTCGCTCACGCTCTCGCTCTCGCTCACGCTCTCGCTCTCGCTCACGCTCTCGCTCTCGCTCACGCTCTCGCTCTCGCTCACGCTCTCGCTCTCGCTCACGCTCTCGCTCTCGCTCACGCTCTCGCTCTCGCTCACGCTCACGCTCTCGCTCTCGCTCACGCTCTCGCTCTCGCTCACGCTCTCGCTCTCGCTCTCGCTCTCGCTCTCGCTCACGCTCTCGCTCTCGCTCACGCTCTCGCTCTCGCTCACGCTCTCGCTCTCGCTCACGCTCTCGCTCTCGCTCACGCTCTCGCTCTCGCTCACGCTCTCGCTGATTTAGGAGGCTCAGCACAAGGCTCTTGATTCATGTTTCACTCATGGTGGCTCTTTTTCCCCAAGAGTAATAAAACCCCATTTCTGATTCACAGCTAACGAGATGTCCACACTAAACAGTCCCACATTAGGGTTTATTTGCATGGCCCGATCACACGGGGTATCGTGTTCATTCGTTACATTGTTAGCAAATTATCCAGTCTCCTGGATAGATCACAACCACCTCACATTTGCATTCGCGGGTCTCTATGAATCAGCCTCAACTCAATGGCAATGAATTTTTTAGTTCGGTTAACCCAGTTAGTTGGCGAGAGTTACAGAGATTAAGGCTGGAAGATATCAAGTCATTCACTGCATTGCATTTGGCTGCTTTCAAAAACTAGCCCATGACAACTCCATGGGTCATAGCAGAATATTATTCAATATAGGGCTTAGGTCAAAGGGCACTGGAAATATACTATAACTATCACCGTGGGCTGAAGTACACCAATTATCATGAAATTGGTGCAGGATCAGGCAGAATTTCAGCATTTGTTCTGTTTTGCATGGGATCAGCATGTGTAAGGGCTGACCCAATGACAACTAACTGCAGCATATTGAAGCACTGCGTTAACTGAAATGCATAATCCCTAAAATTAAAGCATTATTGTTCTCACTAAAAGTAAGCACTTCCTTTATTCCCACCCCACCACACCCCGCTTTCTTAGTAGAAGGAGTGAGTGTTCCCTTCTTGCTTATGACATAAAGTAGAAAATTTCCATCCTGGACTTAGATTCAGCATCAGTAAAATCCATCTTATCTGTGCAAATTTCTCTCACCATTCTACTTTTCCAAGATTTCGATTGGGATTTTGATTAATAATGTATCTATTTAATCCTATATACAAGGTGAATAAAATGTGCATGGCTTTAAACCTCTTGAGTTTGCATTGCAGAAAAAAGTAAATCAACTTACATGGACAATTAATGATATGTTACCTTCTTTTGCCATTTGATCATTTCTTGTTTATATGTTTTTCACCAAAACATTGCCAATTTTTCATAGAAATGATCACATCTAGTATTTTTATACGTTGCTCCTTGGCTGCCGGCAGGTGCTCATTCATTCAATAAGTATTGAATAGCTAATAACACGTTAGACCTTGGGGATGAAATCCTGAACAAGACAAAAATGATTTCATTTCTTCTAGTGAAGCTAACCGTATAGTAATAAATTCCAATGACTAAACATTCAATAATAAACCTGGGAACTGAGTATTAAAGTAGGAGAAGTGCAAGTTCTCTGGGAGGAAATAGACCAGGCTAAAAGACAACACACAGCCATTACGTCAATGTCTACTGATAGCAGCCCTATAGCTAGGGCAGGGAGACGTGCCCCGCACGTTTCTGAGACTATAACTTTTTATGGGAGCAGACAGTCTTGCTTTTTTTCCTGGAGTAAGTAGAAAACCCCGTTATCAAGTCGATGCCAACTCCCAACGATGGTATAGGACAGGTAGCACTGCTCTTGCGGGTTTCTAAGACTGTAACTCTTGACGGAGCAGCTGGGGTTACAGTTAGCATCCTGAGGCTGGTGGAAATGTCTCCTTCAACGAGACTGAGACCAAAAGGCTTACAGTCATCCTTGTCACTCTTCCTCCGGGACATGCCATGATCTGTTTGCCAGAAAACCTTGGGGATTCTAACTCTGCAAAAGAGCCAGATTCATCGCTTCTTTTGTCTCTGCCTTCTACCACTTCTACATCATTAATCTCTGATTTCTGCAATAGCCTCCTGCCTGCTCTCCTGCCTCTGCCTTTACAGAAGCATCCACTACATTCAATTCCAAATACACATACCTATTACTCGCTATTATTTACATAATATAAATTTCATTTCTGTCCATATCAATGGAATAAAAGCCATAATCTTTCTACTGGTCTAAGAGATTTCTTTAATTTCTCCTCCACCCCTCTGAAATATTTCTCCCATCACACTAGATCCTGTGATGGGAGGCTCTTCCTGCAGACCTGCCCAGTGCTTCCTTGGGACCCAAGAATGCGGTTCACTCTTTGAAATGGTTTTCTTCTAAGTATCCACTTGACTAGGTCCATTACTTCTTATAGTTCTTTTTCAAATGCCACTTTGTCACTGCTGTGTTTCCTGACAATTGCATAATTACATTTACTTTCTGACCCATCCCAATTCTCCCTGTCTCTCCTGCTTAGCTAATTTTGTCCATAGTACTGAACATCAACTGTCATAGTGTGCAGTTCGTCACGCTCTCGCTCTCGCTCACGCTCTCGCTCTCACTCACGCTCACGCTCTCGCTCACGCTCACGCTCTCGCTCTCGCTCTCGCTCTCGCTCACGCTCTCGCTCTCGCTCTCGCTCTCGCTCACGCTCTCGCTCTCGCTCACGCTCTCGCTCTCGCTCTCGCTCTCGCTCACGCTCTCGCTCTCGCTCTCGCTCTCGCTCTCGCTCTCGCTCTCGCTCTCGCTCTCGCTCACGCTCTCGCTCTCGCTCTCGCTCTCGCTCACGCTCTCGCTCTCGCTCTCGCTCACGCTCTCGCTCTCGCTCACGCTCTCGCTCTCGCTCACGCTCTCGCTCTCGCTCACGCTCTCGCTCTCGCTCACGCTCTCGCTCTCGCTCACGCTCTCGCTCTCGCTCACGCTCTCGCTCTCGCTCACGCTCTCGCTCTCGCTCACGCTCTCGCTCTCGCTCACGCTCTCGCTCTCGCTCACGCTCTCGCTCTCGCTCACGCTCTCGCTCTCGCTCACGCTCTCGCTCTCGCTCACGCTCTCGCTCTCGCTCACGCTCTCGCTCTCGCTCACGCTCTCGCTCTCGCTCACGCTCTCGCTCTCGCTCACGCTCTCGCTCTCGCTCACGCTCTCGCTCTCGCTCACGCTCTCGCTCTCGCTCACGCTCTCGCTCTCGCTCACGCTCTCGCTCTCGCTCACGCTCTCGCTCTCGCTCACGCTCTCGCTCACGCTCTCGCTCTCGCTCACGCTCTCGCTGATTTAGGAGGCTCAGCACAAGGCTCTTGATTCATGTTTCACTCATGGTGGCTCTTTTTCCCCAAGAGTAATAAAACCCCATTTCTGATTCACAGCTAACGAAATGTCCACACTAAACAGTCCCACATTAGGGTTTATTTGCATGGCCCGATCACACGGGGTATCGTGTTCATTCGTTACATTGTTAGCAAATTATCCAGTCTCCTGGATAGATCACAACCACCTCACATTTGCATTCGCGGGTCTCTATGAATCAGCCTCAACTCAATGGCAATGAATTTTTTAGTTCGGTTAACCCAGTTAGTTGGCGAGAGTTACAGAGATTAAGGCTGGAAGATATCAAGTCATTCACTGCATTGCATTTGGCTGCTTTCAAAAACTAGCCCATGACAACTCCATGGGTCATAGCAGAATATTATTCAATATAGGGCTTAGGTCAAAGGGCACTGGAAATATACTATAACTATCACCGTGGGCTGAAGTACACCAATTATCATGAAATTGGTGCAGGATCAGGCAGAATTTCAGCATTTGTTCTGTTTTGCATGGGATCAGCATGTGTAAGGGCTGACCCAATGACAACTAACTGCAGCATATTGAAGCACTGCGTTAACTGAAATGCATAATCCCTAAAATTAAAGCATTATTGTTCTCACTAAAAGTAAGCACTTCCTTTATTCCCACCCCACCACACCCCGCTTTCTTAGTAGAAGGAGTGAGTGTTCCCTTCTTGCTTATGACATAAAGTAGAAAATTTCCATCCTGGACTTAGATTCAGCATCAGTAAAATCCATCTTATCTGTGCAAATTTCTCTCACCATTCTACTTTTCCAAGATTTCGATTGGGATTTTGATTAATAATGTATCTATTTAATCCTATATACAAGGTGAATAAAATGTGCATGGCTTTAAACCTCTTGAGTTTGCATTGCAGAAAAAAGTAAATCAACTTACATGGACAATTAATGATATGTTACCTTCTTTTGCCATTTGATCATTTCTTGTTTATATGTTTTTCACCAAAACATTGCCAATTTTTCATAGAAATGATCACATCTAGTATTTTTATACGTTGCTCCTTGGCTGCCGGCAGGTGCTCATTCATTCAATAAGTATTGAATAGCTAATAACACGTTAGACCTTGGGGATGAAATCCTGAACAAGACAAAAATGATTTTATTTCTTCTAGTGAAGCTAACCGTATAGTAATAAATTCCAATGACTAAACATTCAATAATAAACCTGGGAACTGAGTATTAAAGTAGGAGAAGTGCAAGTTCTCTGGGAGGAAATAGACCAGGCTAAAAGACAACACACAGCCATCACGTCAATGTCTACTGATAGCAGCCCTATAGCTAGGGCAGGGAGACGTGCCCCGCACGTTTCTGAGACTATAACTTTTTATGGGAGCAGACAGTCTTGCTTTTTTTCCTGGAGTAAGTAGAAAACCCCGTTATCAAGTCGATGCCAACTCCCAACGATGGTATAGGACAGGTAGCACTGCTCTTGCGGGTTTCTAAGACTGTAACTCTTGACGGAGCAGCTGGGGTTACAGTTAGCATCCTGAGGCTGGTGGAAATGTCTCCTTCAACGAGACTGAGACCAAAAGGCTTACAGTCATCCTTGTCACTCTTCCTCCGGGACATGCCATGATCTGTTTGCCAGAAAACCTTGGGGATTCTAACTCTGCAAAAGAGCCAGATTCATCGCTTCTTTTGTCTCTGCCTTCTACCACTTCTACATCATTAATCTCTGATTTCTGCAATAGCCTCCTGCCTGCTCTCCTGCCTCTGCCTTTACAGAAGCATCCACTACATTCAATTCCAAATACACATACCTATTACTCGCTATTATTTACATAATATAAATTTCATTTCTGTCCATATCAATGGAATAAAAGCCATAATCTTTCTACTGGTCTAAGAGATTTCTTTAATTTCTCCTCCACCCCTCTGAAATATTTCTCCCATCACACTAGATCCTGTGATGGGAGGCTCTTCCTGCAGACCTGCCCAGTGCTTCCTTGGGACCCAAGAATGCGGTTCACTCTTTGAAATGGTTTTCTTCTAAGTATCCACTTGACTAGGTCCATTACTTCTTATAGTTCTTTTTCAAATGCCACTTTGTCACTGCTGTGTTTCCTGACAATTGCATAATTACATTTACTTTCTGACCCATCCCAATTCTCCCTGTCTCTCCTGCTTAGCTAATTTTGTCCATAGTACTGAACATCAACTGTCATAGTGTGCAGTTCGTCACGCTCTCGCTCTCGCTCACGCTCTCGCTCTCGCTCACGCTCTCGCTCACGCTCACGCTCTCGCTCTCGCTCTCGCTCTCGCTCACGCTCTCGCTCTCGCTCACGCTCTCGCTCTCGCTCACGCTCTCGCTCTCGCTCACGCTCTCGCTCTCGCTCTCGCTCTCGCTCACGCTCTCGCTCTCGCTCTCGCTCTCGCTCTCGCTCACGCTCTCGCTCTCGCTCTCGCTCTCGCTCTCGCTCTCGCTCTCGCTCACGCTCTCGCTCTCGCTCACGCTCTCGCTCTCGCTCACGCTCTCGCTCTCGCTCACGCTCTCGCTCTCGCTCTCGCTCTCGCTCTCGCTCACGCTCTCGCTCTCGCTCACGCTCTCGCTCTCGCTCACGCTCTCGCTCTCGCTCACGCTCTCGCTCTCGCTCACGCTCTCGCTCTCGCTCACGCTCTCGCTCTCGCTCACGCTCTCGCTCTCGCTCACGCTCTCGCTCTCGCTCACGCTCTCGCTCTCGCTCACGCTCTCGCTCTCGCTCACGCTCTCGCTCTCGCTCACGCTCTCGCTCTCGCTCTCGCTCTCGCTCTCGCTCTCGCTCACGCTCTCGCTCTCGCTCACGCTCTCGCTCACGCTCACGCTCTCGCTCTCGCTCACGCTCTCGCTCTCGCTCACGCTCACGCTCTCGCTCACGCTCTCGCTCTCGCTCACGCTCTCGCTCTCGCTCACGCTCTCGCTCTCGCTCACGCTCTCGCTCTCGCTCACGCTCTCGCTCTCGCTCACGCTCTCGCTCTCGCTCACGCTCTCGCTCTCGCTCACGCTCTCGCTCTCGCTCACGCTCTCGCTCTCGCTCACGCTCTCGCTCTCGCTCACGCTCTCGCTCTCGCTCACGCTCTCGCTCTCGCTCACGCTCTCGCTCTCGCTCACGCTCTCGCTCTCGCTCACGCTCTCGCTCTCGCTCTCGCTCTCGCTCTCGCTCTCGCTCACGCTCTCGCTCTCGCTCACGCTCTCGCTCTCGCTCACGCTCTCGCTCTCGCTCACGCTCTCGCTCTCGCTCTCGCTCTCGCTCTCGCTCTCGCTCTCGCTCTCGCTCTCGCTCACGCTCTCGCTCTCGCTCACGCTCTCGCTCTCGCTCACGCTCTCGCTCTCGCTCACGCTCTCGCTCTCGCTCACGCTCTCGCTCTCGCTCACGCTCTCGCTCTCGCTCACGCTCTCGCTCTCGCTCACGCTCTCGCTCTCGCTCACGCTCTCGCTCTCGCTCACGCTCTCGCTCTCGCTCACGCTCTCGCTCTCGCTCACGCTCTCGCTCTCGCTCACGCTCTCGCTCTCGCTCACGCTCTCGCTCTCGCTCACGCTCTCGCTCTCGCTCACGCTCTCGCTCTCGCTCACGCTCTCGCTCTCGCTCACGCTCTCGCTCTCGCTCACGCTCTCGCTCTCGCTCACGCTCTCGCTCTCGCTCACGCTCTCGCTCTCGCTCACGCTCTCGCTCTCGCTCACGCTCTCGCTCTCGCTCACGCTCTCGCTCTCGCTCACGCTCTCGCTCTCGCTCACGCTCTCGCTCTCGCTCACGCTCTCGCTCACGCTCTCGCTCTCGCTCACGCTCTCGCTGATTTAGGAGGCTCAGCACAAGGCTCTTGATTCATGTTTCACTCATGGTGGCTCTTTTTCCCCAAGAGTAATAAAACCCCATTTCTGATTCACAGCTAACGAAATGTCCACACTAAACAGTCCCACATTAGGGTTTATTTGCATGGCCCGATCACACGGGGTATCGTGTTCATTCGTTACATTGTTAGCAAATTATCCAGTCTCCTGGATAGATCACAACCACCTCACATTTGCATTCGCGGGTCTCTATGAATCAGCCTCAACTCAATGGCAATGAATTTTTTAGTTCGGTTAACCCAGTTAGTTGGCGAGAGTTACAGAGATTAAGGCTGGAAGATATCAAGTCATTCACTGCATTGCATTTGGCTGCTTTCAAAAACTAGCCCATGACAACTCCATGGGTCATAGCAGAATATTATTCAATATAGGGCTTAGGTCAAAGGGCACTGGAAATATACTATAACTATCACCGTGGGCTGAAGTACACCAATTATCATGAAATTGGTGCAGGATCAGGCAGAATTTCAGCATTTGTTCTGTTTTGCATGGGATCAGCATGTGTAAGGGCTGACCCAATGACAACTAACTGCAGCATATTGAAGCACTGCGTTAACTGAAATGCATAATCCCTAAAATTAAAGCATTATTGTTCTCACTAAAAGTAAGCACTTCCTTTATTCCCACCCCACCACACCCCGCTTTCTTAGTAGAAGGAGTGAGTGTTCCCTTCTTGCTTATGACATAAAGTAGAAAATTTCCATCCTGGACTTAGATTCAGCATCAGTAAAATCCATCTTATCTGTGCAAATTTCTCTCACCATTCTACTTTTCCAAGATTTCGATTGGGATTTTGATTAATAATGTATCTATTTAATCCTATATACAAGGTGAATAAAATGTGCATGGCTTTAAACCTCTTGAGTTTGCATTGCAGAAAAAAGTAAATCAACTTACATGGACAATTAATGATATGTTACCTTCTTTTGCCATTTGATCATTTCTTGTTTATATGTTTTTCACCAAAACATTGCCAATTTTTCATAGAAATGATCACATCTAGTATTTTTATACGTTGCTCCTTGGCTGCCGGCAGGTGCTCATTCATTCAATAAGTATTGAATAGCTAATAACACGTTAGACCTTGGGGATGAAATCCTGAACAAGACAAAAATGATTTTATTTCTTCTAGTGAAGCTAACCGTATAGTAATAAATTCCAATGACTAAACATTCAATAATAAACCTGGGAACTGAGTATTAAAGTAGGAGAAGTGCAAGTTCTCTGGGAGGAAATAGACCAGGCTAAAAGACAACACACAGCCATCACGTCAATGTCTACTGATAGCAGCCCTATAGCTAGGGCAGGGAGACGTGCCCCGCACGTTTCTGAGACTATAACTTTTTATGGGAGCAGACAGTCTTGCTTTTTTTCCTGGAGTAAGTAGAAAACCCCGTTATCAAGTCGATGCCAACTCCCAACGATGGTATAGGACAGGTAGCACTGCTCTTGCGGGTTTCTAAGACTGTAACTCTTGACGGAGCAGCTGGGGTTACAGTTAGCATCCTGAGGCTGGTGGAAATGTCTCCTTCAACGAGACTGAGACCAAAAGGCTTACAGTCATCCTTGTCACTCTTCCTCCGGGACATGCCATGATCTGTTTGCCAGAAAACCTTGGGGATTCTAACTCTGCAAAAGAGCCAGATTCATCGCTTCTTTTGTCTCTGCCTTCTACCACTTCTACATCATTAATCTCTGATTTCTGCAATAGCCTCCTGCCTGCTCTCCTGCCTCTGCCTTTACAGAAGCATCCACTACATTCAATTCCAAATACACATACCTATTACTCGCTATTATTTACATAATATAAATTTCATTTCTGTCCATATCAATGGAATAAAAGCCATAATCTTTCTACTGGTCTAAGAGATTTCTTTAATTTCTCCTCCACCCCTCTGAAATATTTCTCCCATCACACTAGATCCTGTGATGGGAGGCTCTTCCTGCAGACCTGCCCAGTGCTTCCTTGGGACCCAAGAATGCGGTTCACTCTTTGAAATGGTTTTCTTCTAAGTATCCACTTGACTAGGTCCATTACTTCTTATAGTTCTTTTTCAAATGCCACTTTGTCACTGCTGTGTTTCCTGACAATTGCATAATTACATTTACTTTCTGACCCATCCCAATTCTCCCTGTCTCTCCTGCTTAGCTAATTTTGTCCATAGTACTGAACATCAACTGTCATAGTGTGCAGTTCGTCACGCTCTCGCTCTCGCTCACGCTCTCGCTCTCGCTCACGCTCACGCTCTCGCTCACGCTCACGCTCTCGCTCTCGCTCTCGCTCTCGCTCACGCTCTCGCTCTCGCTCACGCTCTCGCTCTCGCTCACGCTCTCGCTCACGCTCTCGCTCTCGCTCTCGCTCTCGCTCACGCTCTCGCTCTCGCTCTCGCTCTCGCTCTCGCTCACGCTCTCGCTCTCGCTCTCGCTCTCGCTCTCGCTCTCGCTCACGCTCTCGCTCTCGCTCACGCTCTCGCTCTCGCTCACGCTCTCGCTCTCGCTCACGCTCTCGCTCTCGCTCACGCTCTCGCTCTCGCTCACGCTCTCGCTCTCGCTCACGCTCTCGCTCTCGCTCACGCTCTCGCTCTCGCTCACGCTCTCGCTCTCGCTCACGCTCTCGCTCTCGCTCACGCTCTCGCTCTCGCTCACGCTCTCGCTCTCGCTCACGCTCTCGCTCTCGCTCACGCTCTCGCTCTCGCTCTCGCTCTCGCTCTCGCTCTCGCTCTCGCTCACGCTCTCGCTCTCGCTCACGCTCTCGCTCACGCTCACGCTCTCGCTCTCGCTCACGCTCTCGCTCTCGCTCACGCTCACGCTCTCGCTCACGCTCTCGCTCTCGCTCACGCTCTCGCTCTCGCTCACGCTCTCGCTCTCGCTCACGCTCTCGCTCTCGCTCACGCTCTCGCTCTCGCTCACGCTCTCGCTCTCGCTCTCGCTCTCGCTCTCGCTCTCGCTCTCGCTCACGCTCTCGCTCTCGCTCACGCTCTCGCTCTCGCTCTCGCTCTCGCTCACGCTCACGCTCTCGCTCTCGCTCTCGCTCTCGCTCTCGCTCACGCTCTCGCTCTCGCTCACGCTCTCGCTCTCGCTCACGCTCTCGCTCTCGCTCACGCTCTCGCTCTCGCTCACGCTCTCGCTCTCGCTCACGCTCTCGCTCTCGCTCACGCTCTCGCTCTCGCTCACGCTCTCGCTCTCGCTCTCGCTCTCGCTCACGCTCTCGCTCTCGCTCACGCTCTCGCTCTCGCTCACGCTCTCGCTCTCGCTCACGCTCTCGCTCTCGCTCACGCTCTCGCTCTCGCTCACGCTCTCGCTCTCGCTCACGCTCTCGCTCTCGCTCACGCTCTCGCTCTCGCTCACGCTCTCGCTCTCGCTCACGCTCTCGCTCTCGCTCACGCTCTCGCTCTCGCTCACGCTCTCGCTCTCGCTCACGCTCTCGCTCTCGCTCACGCTCTCGCTCTCGCTCACGCTCTCGCTCTCGCTCTCGCTCTCGCTCTCGCTCTCGCTCACGCTCTCGCTCTCGCTCACGCTCTCGCTCTCGCTCACGCTCTCGCTCTCGCTCACGCTCTCGCTCTCGCTCTCGCTCTCGCTCTCGCTCTCGCTCTCGCTCTCGCTCACGCTCTCGCTCTCGCTCACGCTCTCGCTCTCGCTCACGCTCTCGCTCTCGCTCACGCTCTCGCTCTCGCTCACGCTCTCGCTCTCGCTCACGCTCTCGCTCTCGCTCACGCTCTCGCTCTCGCTCACGCTCTCGCTCTCGCTCACGCTCTCGCTCTCGCTCACGCTCTCGCTCTCGCTCACGCTCTCGCTCTCGCTCACGCTCTCGCTCTCGCTCACGCTCTCGCTCTCGCTCACGCTCTCGCTCTCGCTCACGCTCTCGCTCTCGCTCACGCTCTCGCTCTCGCTCACGCTCTCGCTCTCGCTCACGCTCTCGCTCTCGCTCACGCTCTCGCTCTCGCTCACGCTCTCGCTCTCGCTCACGCTCTCGCTCTCGCTCACGCTCTCGCTCTCGCTCACGCTCTCGCTCTCGCTCACGCTCTCGCTCTCGCTCACGCTCTCGCTCACGCTCTCGCTCTCGCTCACGCTCTCGCTGATTTAGGAGGCTCAGCACAAGGCTCTTGATTCATGTTTCACTCATGGTGGCTCTTTTTCCCCAAGAGTAATAAAACCCCATTTCTGATTCACAGCTAACGAAATGTCCACACTAAACAGTCCCACATTAGGGTTTATTTGCATGGCCCGATCACACGGGGTATCGTGTTCATTCGTTACATTGTTAGCAAATTATCCAGTCTCCTGGATAGATCACAACCACCTCACATTTGCATTCGCGGGTCTCTATGAATCAGCCTCAACTCAATGGCAATGAATTTTTTAGTTCGGTTAACCCAGTTAGTTGGCGAGAGTTACAGAGATTAAGGCTGGAAGATATCAAGTCATTCACTGCATTGCATTTGGCTGCTTTCAAAAACTAGCCCATGACAACTCCATGGGTCATAGCAGAATATTATTCAATATAGGGCTTAGGTCAAAGGGCACTGGAAATATACTATAACTATCACCGTGGGCTGAAGTACACCAATTATCATGAAATTGGTGCAGGATCAGGCAGAATTTCAGCATTTGTTCTGTTTTGCATGGGATCAGCATGTGTAAGGGCTGACCCAATGACAACTAACTGCAGCATATTGAAGCACTGCGTTAACTGAAATGCATAATCCCTAAAATTAAAGCATTATTGTTCTCACTAAAAGTAAGCACTTCCTTTATTCCCACCCCACCACACCCCGCTTTCTTAGTAGAAGGAGTGAGTGTTCCCTTCTTGCTTATGACATAAAGTAGAAAATTTCCATCCTGGACTTAGATTCAGCATCAGTAAAATCCATCTTATCTGTGCAAATTTCTCTCACCATTCTACTTTTCCAAGATTTCGATTGGGATTTTGATTAATAATGTATCTATTTAATCCTATATACAAGGTGAATAAAATGTGCATGGCTTTAAACCTCTTGAGTTTGCATTGCAGAAAAAAGTAAATCAACTTACATGGACAATTAATGATATGTTACCTTCTTTTGCCATTTGATCATTTCTTGTTTATATGTTTTTCACCAAAACATTGCCAATTTTTCATAGAAATGATCACATCTAGTATTTTTATACGTTGCTCCTTGGCTGCCGGCAGGTGCTCATTCATTCAATAAGTATTGAATAGCTAATAACACGTTAGACCTTGGGGATGAAATCCTGAACAAGACAAAAATGATTTTATTTCTTCTAGTGAAGCTAACCGTATAGTAATAAATTCCAATGACTAAACATTCAATAATAAACCTGGGAACTGAGTATTAAAGTAGGAGAAGTGCAAGTTCTCTGGGAGGAAATAGACCAGGCTAAAAGACAACACACAGCCATCACGTCAATGTCTACTGATAGCAGCCCTATAGCTAGGGCAGGGAGACGTGCCCCGCACGTTTCTGAGACTATAACTTTTTATGGGAGCAGACAGTCTTGCTTTTTTTCCTGGAGTAAGTAGAAAACCCCGTTATCAAGTCGATGCCAACTCCCAACGATGGTATAGGACAGGTAGCACTGCTCTTGCGGGTTTCTAAGACTGTAACTCTTGACGGAGCAGCTGGGGTTACAGTTAGCATCCTGAGGCTGGTGGAAATGTCTCCTTCAACGAGACTGAGACCAAAAGGCTTACAGTCATCCTTGTCACTCTTCCTCCGGGACATGCCATGATCTGTTTGCCAGAAAACCTTGGGGATTCTAACTCTGCAAAAGAGCCAGATTCATCGCTTCTTTTGTCTCTGCCTTCTACCACTTCTACATCATTAATCTCTGATTTCTGCAATAGCCTCCTGCCTGCTCTCCTGCCTCTGCCTTTACAGAAGCATCCACTACATTCAATTCCAAATACACATACCTATTACTCGCTATTATTTACATAATATAAATTTCATTTCTGTCCATATCAATGGAATAAAAGCCATAATCTTTCTACTGGTCTAAGAGATTTCTTTAATTTCTCCTCCACCCCTCTGAAATATTTCTCCCATCACACTAGATCCTGTGATGGGAGGCTCTTCCTGCAGACCTGCCCAGTGCTTCCTTGGGACCCAAGAATGCGGTTCACTCTTTGAAATGGTTTTCTTCTAAGTATCCACTTGACTAGGTCCATTACTAATTATAGTTCTTTTTCAAATGCCACTTTGTCACTGCTGTGTTTCCTGACAATTGCATAATTACATTTACTTTCTGACCCATCCCAATTCTCCCTGTCTCTCCTGCTTAGCTAATTTTGTCCATAGTACTGAACATCAACTGTCATAGTGTGCAGTTCGTCACGCTCTCGCTCTCGCTCACGCTCTCGCTCTCGCTCACGCTCACGCTCTCGCTCACGCTCACGCTCTCGCTCTCGCTCTCGCTCTCGCTCACGCTCTCGCTCTCGCTCTCGCTCTCGCTCACGCTCTCGCTCTCGCTCACGCTCTCGCTCTCGCTCACGCTCTCGCTCTCGCTCACGCTCTCGCTCTCGCTCTCGCTCTCGCTCACGCTCTCGCTCTCGCTCTCCCTCTCGCTCTCGCTCTCGCTCTCGCTCTCGCTCTCGCTCACGCTCTCGCTCTCGCTCTCCCTCTCGCTCTCGCTCTCGCTCACGCTCTCGCTCTCGCTCTCGCTCTCGCTCTCGCTCTCGCTCTCGCTCTCGCTCTCGCTCACGCTCTCGCTCTCGCTCACGCTCTCGCTCTCGCTCACGCTCTCGCTCTCGCTCACGCTCTCGCTCTCGCTCACGCTCTCGCTCTCGCTCACGCTCTCGCTCTCGCTCTCGCTCTCGCTCACGCTCACGCTCTCGCTCTCGCTCTCGCTCTCGCTCTCGCTCTCGCTCACGCTCTCGCTCTCGCTCTCGCTCTCGCTCTCGCTCACGCTCTCGCTCTCGCTCACGCTCTCGCTCTCGCTCACGCTCTCGCTCTCGCTCTCGCTCTCGCTCACGCTCTCGCTCTCGCTCACGCTCTCGCTCTCGCTCACGCTCTCGCTCTCGCTCACGCTCTCGCTCTCGCTCACGCTCTCGCTCTCGCTCACGCTCTCGCTCTCGCTCACGCTCTCGCTCTCGCTCACGCTCTCGCTCTCGCTCACGCTCTCGCTCTCGCTCACGCTCTCGCTCTCGCTCACGCTCTCGCTCTCGCTCACGCTCTCGCTCTCGCTCACGCTCTCGCTCTCGCTCACGCTCTCGCTCTCGCTCACGCTCTCGCTCTCGCTCACGCTCTCGCTCTCGCTCACGCTCTCGCTCTCGCTCACGCTCTCGCTCTCGCTCTCGCTCTCGCTCTCGCTCTCGCTCACGCTCTCGCTCTCGCTCACGCTCTCGCTCTCGCTCACGCTCTCGCTCTCGCTCACGCTCTCGCTCTCGCTCTCGCTCTCGCTCTCGCTCTCGCTCTCGCTCTCGCTCTCGCTCACGCTCTCGCTCTCGCTCACGCTCTCGCTCTCGCTCACGCTCTCGCTCTCGCTCACGCTCTCGCTCTCGCTCACGCTCTCGCTCTCGCTCACGCTCTCGCTCTCGCTCACGCTCTCGCTCTCGCTCACGCTCTCGCTCTCGCTCACGCTCTCGCTCTCGCTCACGCTCTCGCTCTCGCTCACGCTCTCGCTCTCGCTCACGCTCTCGCTCTCGCTCACGCTCTCGCTCTCGCTCACGCTCTCGCTCTCGCTCACGCTCTCGCTCTCGCTCTCGCTCACGCTCTCGCTCTCGCTCACGCTCTCGCTCTCGCTCACGCTCTCGCTGATTTAGGAGGCTCAGCACAAGGCTCTTGATTCATGTTTCACTCATGGTGGCTCTTTTTCCCCAAGAGTAATAAAACCCCATTTCTGATTCACAGCTAACGAAATGTCCACACTAAACAGTCCCACATTAGGGTTTATTTGCATGGCCCGATCACACGGGGTATCGTGTTCATTCGTTACATTGTTAGCAAATTATCCAGTCTCCTGGATAGATCACAACCACCTCACATTTGCATTCGCGGGTCTCTATGAATCAGCCTCAACTCAATGGCAATGAATTTTTTAGTTCGGTTAACCCAGTTAGTTGGCGAGAGTTACAGAGATTAAGGCTGGAAGATATCAAGTCATTCACTGCATTGCATTTGGCTGCTTTCAAAAACTAGCCCATGACAACTCCATGGGTCATAGCAGAATATTATTCAATATAGGGCTTAGGTCAAAGGGCACTGGAAATATACTATAACTATCACCGTGGGCTGAAGTACACCAATTATCATGAAATTGGTGCAGGATCAGGCAGAATTTCAGCATTTGTTCTGTTTTGCATGGGATCAGCATGTGTAAGGGCTGACCCAATGACAACTAACTGCAGCATATTGAAGCACTGCGTTAACTGAAATGCATAATCCCTAAAATTAAAGCATTATTGTTCTCACTAAAAGTAAGCACTTCCTTTATTCCCACCCCACCACACCCCGCTTTCTTAGTAGAAGGAGTGAGTGTTCCCTTCTTGCTTATGACATAAAGTAGAAAATTTCCATCCTGGACTTAGATTCAGCATCAGTAAAATCCATCTTATCTGTGCAAATTTCTCTCACCATTCTACTTTTCCAAGATTTCGATTGGGATTTTGATTAATAATGTATCTATTTAATCCTATATACAAGGTGAATAAAATGTGCATGGCTTTAAACCTCTTGAGTTTGCATTGCAGAAAAAAGTAAATCAACTTACATGGACAATTAATGATATGTTACCTTCTTTTGCCATTTGATCATTTCTTGTTTATATGTTTTTCACCAAAACATTGCCAATTTTTCATAGAAATGATCACATCTAGTATTTTTATACGTTGCTCCTTGGCTGCCGGCAGGTGCTCATTCATTCAATAAGTATTGAATAGCTAATAACACGTTAGACCTTGGGGATGAAATCCTGAACAAGACAAAAATGATTTTATTTCTTCTAGTGAAGCTAACCGTATAGTAATAAATTCCAATGACTAAACATTCAATAATAAACCTGGGAACTGAGTATTAAAGTAGGAGAAGTGCAAGTTCTCTGGGAGGAAATAGACCAGGCTAAAAGACAACACACAGCCATCACGTCAATGTCTACTGATAGCAGCCCTATAGCTAGGGCAGGGAGACGTGCCCCGCACGTTTCTGAGACTATAACTTTTTATGGGAGCAGACAGTCTTGCTTTTTTTCCTGGAGTAAGTAGAAAACCCCGTTATCAAGTCGATGCCAACTCCCAACGATGGTATAGGACAGGTAGCACTGCTCTTGCGGGTTTCTAAGACTGTAACTCTTGACGGAGCAGCTGGGGTTACAGTTAGCATCCTGAGGCTGGTGGAAATGTCTCCTTCAACGAGACTGAGACCAAAAGGCTTACAGTCATCCTTGTCACTCTTCCTCCGGGACATGCCATGATCTGTTTGCCAGAAAACCTTGGGGATTCTAACTCTGCAAAAGAGCCAGATTCATCGCTTCTTTTGTCTCTGCCTTCTACCACTTCTACATCATTAATCTCTGATTTCTGCAATAGCCTCCTGCCTGCTCTCCTGCCTCTGCCTTTACAGAAGCATCCACTACATTCAATTCCAAATACACATACCTATTACTCGCTATTATTTACATAATATAAATTTCATTTCTGTCCATATCAATGGAATAAAAGCCATAATCTTTCTACTGGTCTAAGAGATTTCTTTAATTTCTCCTCCACCCCTCTGAAATATTTCTCCCATCACACTAGATCCTGTGATGGGAGGCTCTTCCTGCAGACCTGCCCAGTGCTTCCTTGGGACCCAAGAATGCGGTTCACTCTTTGAAATGGTTTTCTTCTAAGTATCCACTTGACTAGGTCCATTACTTCTTATAGTTCTTTTTCAAATGCCACTTTGTCACTGCTGTGTTTCCTGACAATTGCATAATTACATTTACTTTCTGACCCATCCCAATTCTCCCTGTCTCTCCTGCTTAGCTAATTTTGTCCATAGTACTGAACATCAACTGTCATAGTGTGCAGTTCGTCACGCTCTCGCTCTCGCTCACGCTCTCGCTCTCGCTCACGCTCACGCTCTCGCTCACGCTCACGCTCTCGCTCTCGCTCTCGCTCTCGCTCACGCTCTCGCTCTCGCTCTCGCTCTCGCTCACGCTCTCGCTCTCGCTCACGCTCTCGCTCTCGCTCACGCTCTCGCTCTCGCTCACGCTCTCGCTCTCGCTCTCGCTCTCGCTCTCGCTCACGCTCTCGCTCTCGCTCTCGCTCTCGCTCTCGCTCACGCTCTCGCTCTCGCTCTCGCTCTCGCTCTCGCTCTCGCTCTCGCTCTCGCTCTCGCTCACGCTCTCGCTCTCGCTCACGCTCTCGCTCTCGCTCTCGCTCTCGCTCTCGCTCTCGCTCTCGCTCACGCTCTCGCTCTCGCTCACGCTCTCGCTCTCGCTCTCGCTCTCGCTCACGCTCTCGCTCTCGCTCACGCTCTCGCTCTCGCTCACGCTCTCGCTCTCGCTCACGCTCTCGCTCTCGCTCTCGCTCTCGCTCTCGCTCACGCTCTCGCTCTCGCTCACGCTCTCGCTCTCGCTCACGCTCTCGCTCTCGCTCACGCTCTCGCTCTCGCTCACGCTCTCGCTCTGGCTCACGCTCTCGCTCTGGCTCACGCTCTCGCTCTCGCTCACGCTCTCGCTCTCGCTCACGCTCTCGCTCTCGCTCTCGCTCTCGCTCTCGCTCTCGCTCACGCTCTCGCTCTCGCTCACGCTCTCGCTCTCGCTCACGCTCTCGCTCTCGCTCTCGCTCTCGCTCTCGCTCACGCTCTCGCTCTCGCTCTCGCTCTCGCTCTCGCTCTCGCTCTCGCTCACGCTCTCGCTCTCGCTCACGCTCTCGCTCTCGCTCACGCTCTCGCTCTCGCTCACGCTCACGCTCTCGCTCACGCTCTCGCTCTCGCTCTCGCTCTCGCTCTCGCTCTCGCTCTCGCTCTCGCTCTCGCTCTCGCTCTCGCTCACGCTCTCGCTCACGCTCTCGCTCTCGCTCACGCTCTCGCTCTCGCTCTCGCTCTCGCTCACGCTCTCGCTCTCGCTCTCGCTCTCGCTCTCGCTCTCGCTCTCGCTCTCGCTCACGCTCTCGCTCTCGCTCTCGCTCTCGCTCTCGCTCTCGCTCTCGCTCTCGCTCTCGCTCACGCTCTCGCTCTCGCTCTCGCTCTCGCTCACGCTCTCGCTCTCGCTCTCGCTCTCGCTCTCGCTCTCGCTCACGCTCTCGCTCTCGCTCACGCTCTCGCTCTCGCTCACGCTCTCGCTCTCGCTCACGCTCTCGCTCTCGCTCACGCTCTCGCTCTCGCTCACGCTCTCGCTCTCGCTCACGCTCTCGCTCTCGCTCACGCTCTCGCTCTCGCTCACGCTCTCGCTCTCGCTCACGCTCTCGCTCTCGCTCACGCTCTCGCTCTCGCTCACGCTCTCGCTCTCGCTCACGCTCTCGCTCTCGCTCACGCTCTCGCTCTCGCTCTCGCTCTCGCTCTCGCTCTCGCTCACGCTCTCGCTCTCGCTCACGCTCTCGCTCTCGCTCACGCTCTCGCTCTCGCTCACGCTCTCGCTCTCGCTCACGCTCTCGCTCTCGCTCACGCTCTCGCTCTCGCTCACGCTCTCGCTCTCGCTCACGCTCTCGCTCTCGCTCACGCTCTCGCTCTCGCTCACGCTCTCGCTCTCGCTCACGCTCTCGCTCTCGCTCACGCTCTCGCTCTCGCTCACGCTCTCGCTCTCGCTCACGCTCTCGCTCTCGCTCACGCTCTCGCTCTCGCTCACGCTCTCGCTCTCGCTCACGCTCTCGCTCTCGCTGATTTAGGAGGCTCAGCACAAGGCTCTTGATTCATGTTTCACTCATGGTGGCTCTTTTTCCCCAAGAGTAATAAAACCCCATTTCTGATTCACAGCTAACGAAATGTCCACACTAAACAGTCCCACATTAGGGTTTATTTGCATGGCCCGATCACACGGGGTATCGTGTTCATTCGTTACATTGTTAGCAAATTATCCAGTCTCCTGGATAGATCACAACCACCTCACATTTGCATTCGCGGGTCTCTATGAATCAGCCTCAACTCAATGGCAATGAATTTTTTAGTTCGGTTAACCCAGTTAGTTGGCGAGAGTTACAGAGATTAAGGCTGGAAGATATCAAGTCATTCACTGCATTGCATTTGGCTGCTTTCAAAAACTAGCCCATGACAACTCCATGGGTCATAGCAGAATATTATTCAATATAGGGCTTAGGTCAAAGGGCACTGGAAATATACTATAACTATCACCGTGGGCTGAAGTACACCAATTATCATGAAATTGGTGCAGGATCAGGCAGAATTTCAGCATTTGTTCTGTTTTGCATGGGATCAGCATGTGTAAGGGCTGACCCAATGACAACTAACTGCAGCATATTGAAGCACTGCGTTAACTGAAATGCATAATCCCTAAAATTAAAGCATTATTGTTCTCACTAAAAGTAAGCACTTCCTTTATTCCCACCCCACCACACCCCGCTTTCTTAGTAGAAGGAGTGAGTGTTCCCTTCTTGCTTATGACATAAAGTAGAAAATTTCCATCCTGGACTTAGATTCAGCATCAGTAAAATCCATCTTATCTGTGCAAATTTCTCTCACCATTCTACTTTTCCAAGATTTCGATTGGGATTTTGATTAATAATGTATCTATTTAATCCTATATACAAGGTGAATAAAATGTGCATGGCTTTAAACCTCTTGAGTTTGCATTGCAGAAAAAAGTAAATCAACTTACATGGACAATTAATGATATGTTACCTTCTTTTGCCATTTGATCATTTCTTGTTTATATGTTTTTCACCAAAACATTGCCAATTTTTCATAGAAATGATCACATCTAGTATTTTTATACGTTGCTCCTTGGCTGCCGGCAGGTGCTCATTCATTCAATAAGTATTGAATAGCTAATAACACGTTAGACCTTGGGGATGAAATCCTGAACAAGACAAAAATGATTTTATTTCTTCTAGTGAAGCTAACCGTATAGTAATAAATTCCAATGACTAAACATTCAATAATAAACCTGGGAACTGAGTATTAAAGTAGGAGAAGTGCAAGTTCTCTGGGAGGAAATAGACCAGGCTAAAAGACAACACACAGCCATCACGTCAATGTCTACTGATAGCAGCCCTATAGCTAGGGCAGGGAGACGTGCCCCGCACGTTTCTGAGACTATAACTTTTTATGGGAGCAGACAGTCTTGCTTTTTTTCCTGGAGTAAGTAGAAAACCCCGTTATCAAGTCGATGCCAACTCCCAACGATGGTATAGGACAGGTAGCACTGCTCTTGCGGGTTTCTAAGACTGTAACTCTTGACGGAGCAGCTGGGGTTACAGTTAGCATCCTGAGGCTGGTGGAAATGTCTCCTTCAACGAGACTGAGACCAAAAGGCTTACAGTCATCCTTGTCACTCTTCCTCCGGGACATGCCATGATCTGTTTGCCAGAAAACCTTGGGGATTCTAACTCTGCAAAAGAGCCAGATTCATCGCTTCTTTTGTCTCTGCCTTCTACCACTTCTACATCATTAATCTCTGATTTCTGCAATAGCCTCCTGCCTGCTCTCCTGCCTCTGCCTTTACAGAAGCATCCACTACATTCAATTCCAAATACACATACCTATTACTCGCTATTATTTACATAATATAAATTTCATTTCTGTCCATATCAATGGAATAAAAGCCATAATCTTTCTACTGGTCTAAGAGATTTCTTTAATTTCTCCTCCACCCCTCTGAAATATTTCTCCCATCACACTAGATCCTGTGATGGGAGGCTCTTCCTGCAGACCTGCCCAGTGCTTCCTTGGGACCCAAGAATGCGGTTCACTCTTTGAAATGGTTTTCTTCTAAGTATCCACTTGACTAGGTCCATTACTTCTTATAGTTCTTTTTCAAATGCCACTTTGTCACTGCTGTGTTTCCTGACAATTGCATAATTACATTTACTTTCTGACCCATCCCAATTCTCCCTGTCTCTCCTGCTTAGCTAATTTTGTCCATAGTACTGAACATCAACTGTCATAGTGTGCAGTTCGTCACGCTCTCGCTCTCGCTCACGCTCTCGCTCTCGCTCACGCTCACGCTCTCGCTCACGCTCACGCTCTCGCTCTCGCTCTCGCTCTCGCTCACGCTCTCGCTCTCGCTCTCGCTCTCGCTCTCGCTCACGCTCTCGCTCTCGCTCACGCTCTCGCTCTCGCTCACGCTCTCGCTCTCGCTCACGCTCTCGCTCTCGCTCTCGCTATCGCTCTCGCTCTCGCTCACGCTCTCGCTCTCGCTCTCGCTCACGCTCTCGCTCACGCTCTCGCTCTCGCTCTCGCTCTCGCTCTCGCTCTCGCTCACGCTCTCGCTCTCGCTCACGCTCTCGCTCTCGCTCACGCTCTCGCTCTCGCTCACGCTCTCGCTCTCGCTATCGCTCTCGCTCTCGCTCACGCTCTCGCTCTCGCTCTCGCTCTCGCTCACGCTCTCGCTCACGCTCTCGCTCTCGCTCTCGCTCTCGCTCTCACTCACGCTCTCGCTCTCGCTCACGCTCTCGCTCTCGCTCACGCTCTCGCTCTCGCTCACGCTCTCGCTCTCGCTCTCGCTCTCGCTCACGCTCTCGCTCTCGCTCTCGCTCTCGCTCACGCTCTCGCTCTCGCTCACGCTCTCGCTCTCGCTCACGCTCTCGCTCTCGCTCACGCTCTCGCTCTCGCTCACGCTCTCGCTCTCGCTCACGCTCTCGCTCACGCTCTCGCTCTCGCTCACGCTCTCGCTCTCGCTCACGCTCTCGCTCTCGCTCACGCTCTCGCTCTCGCTCACGCTCTCGCTCTCGCTCACGCTCTCGCTCTCGCTCACGCTCTCGCTCTCGCTCACGCTCTCGCTCTCGCTCTCGCTCTCGCTCTCGCTCTCGCTCTCGCTCACGCTCTCGCTCACGCTCTCGCTCTCGCTCACGCTCTCGCTCTCGCTCTCGCTCACGCTCTCGCTCACGCTCTCGCTCTCGCTCTCGCTCTCGCTCTCGCTCACGCTCTCGCTCTCGCTCTCGCTCTCGCTCTCGCTCTCGCTCTCGCTCTCGCTCTCGCTCTCGCTCACGCTCTCGCTCTCGCTCACGCTCTCGCTCTCGCTCTCGCTCTCGCTCACGCTCTCGCTCTCGCTCTCGCTCACGCTCTCGCTCTCGCTCACGCTCTCGCTCTCGCTCACGCTCTCGCTCTCGCTCACGCTCTCGCTCTCGCTCTCGCTCTCGCTCTCGCTCTCGCTCTCGCTCTCGCTCTCGCTCACGCTCTCGCTCTCGCTCTCGCTCTCGCTCTCGCTCTCGCTCTCGCTCTCGCTCACGCTCTCGCTCTCGCTCACGCTCTCGCTCACGCTCTCGCTCTCGCTCACGCTCTCGCTCTCGCTCACGCTCTCGCTCTCGCTCTCGCTCTCGCTCACGCTCTCGCTCTCGCTCTCGCTCACGCTCTCGCTCTCGCTCACCCTCTCGCTCTCGCTCACGCTCTCGCTCTCGCTCACGCTCTCGCTCTCGCTCACGCTCTCGCTCTCGCTCACGCTCTCGCTCTCGCTCACGCTCTCGCTCTCGCTCACGCTCTCGCTCTCGCTCACGCTCTCGCTCTCGCTCACGCTCTCGCTCTCGCTCACGCTCTCGCTCTCGCTCACGCTCTCGCTCTCGCTCACGCTCTCGCTGATTTAGGAGGCTCAGCACAAGGCTCTTGATTCATGTTTCACTCATGGTGGCTCTTTTTCCCCAAGAGTAATAAAACCCCATTTCTGATTCACAGCTAACGAAATGTCCACACTAAACAGTCCCACATTAGGGTTTATTTGCATGGCCCGATCACACGGGGTATCGTGTTCATTCGTTACATTGTTAGCAAATTATCCAGTCTCCTGGATAGATCACAACCACCTCACATTTGCATTCGCGGGTCTCTATGAATCAGCCTCAACTCAATGGCAATGAATTTTTTAGTTCGGTTAACCCAGTTAGTTGGCGAGAGTTACAGAGATTAAGGCTGGAAGATATCAAGTCATTCACTGCATTGCATTTGGCTGCTTTCAAAAACTAGCCCATGACAACTCCATGGGTCATAGCAGAATATTATTCAATATAGGGCTTAGGTCAAAGGGCACTGGAAATATACTATAACTATCACCGTGGGCTGAAGTACACCAATTATCATGAAATTGGTGCAGGATCAGGCAGAATTTCAGCATTTGTTCTGTTTTGCATGGGATCAGCATGTGTAAGGGCTGACCCAATGACAACTAACTGCAGCATATTGAAGCACTGCGTTAACTGAAATGCATAATCCCTAAAATTAAAGCATTATTGTTCTCACTAAAAGTAAGCACTTCCTTTATTCCCACCCCACCACACCCCGCTTTCTTAGTAGAAGGAGTGAGTGTTCCCTTCTTGCTTATGACATAAAGTAGAAAATTTCCATCCTGGACTTAGATTCAGCATCAGTAAAATCCATCTTATCTGTGCAAATTTCTCTCACCATTCTACTTTTCCAAGATTTCGATTGGGATTTTGATTAATAATGTATCTATTTAATCCTATATACAAGGTGAATAAAATGTGCATGGCTTTAAACCTCTTGAGTTTGCATTGCAGAAAAAAGTAAATCAACTTACATGGACAATTAATGATATGTTACCTTCTTTTGCCATTTGATCATTTCTTGTTTATATGTTTTTCACCAAAACATTGCCAATTTTTCATAGAAATGATCACATCTAGTATTTTTATACGTTGCTCCTTGGCTGCCGGCAGGTGCTCATTCATTCAATAAGTATTGAATAGCTAATAACACGTTAGACCTTGGGGATGAAATCCTGAACAAGACAAAAATGATTTTATTTCTTCTAGTGAAGCTAACCGTATAGTAATAAATTCCAATGACTAAACATTCAATAATAAACCTGGGAACTGAGTATTAAAGTAGGAGAAGTGCAAGTTCTCTGGGAGGAAATAGACCAGGCTAAAAGACAACACACAGCCATCACGTCAATGTCTACTGATAGCAGCCCTATAGCTAGGGCAGGGAGACGTGCCCCGCACGTTTCTGAGACTATAACTTTTTATGGGAGCAGACAGTCTTGCTTTTTTTCCTGGAGTAAGTAGAAAACCCCGTTATCAAGTCGATGCCAACTCCCAACGATGGTATAGGACAGGTAGCACTGCTCTTGCGGGTTTCTAAGACTGTAACTCTTGACGGAGCAGCTGGGGTTACAGTTAGCATCCTGAGGCTGGTGGAAATGTCTCCTTCAACGAGACTGAGACCAAAAGGCTTACAGTCATCCTTGTCACTCTTCCTCCGGGACATGCCATGATCTGTTTGCCAGAAAACCTTGGGGATTCTAACTCTGCAAAAGAGCCAGATTCATCGCTTCTTTTGTCTCTGCCTTCTACCACTTCTACATCATTAATCTCTGATTTCTGCAATAGCCTCCTGCCTGCTCTCCTGCCTCTGCCTTTACAGAAGCATCCACTACATTCAATTCCAAATACACATACCTATTACTCGCTATTATTTACATAATATAAATTTCATTTCTGTCCATATCAATGGAATAAAAGCCATAATCTTTCTACTGGTCTAAGAGATTTCTTTAATTTCTCCTCCACCCCTCTGAAATATTTCTCCCATCACACTAGATCCTGTGATGGGAGGCTCTTCCTGCAGACCTGCCCAGTGCTTCCTTGGGACCCAAGAATGCGGTTCACTCTTTGAAATGGTTTTCTTCTAAGTATCCACTTGACTAGGTCCATTACTTCTTATAGTTCTTTTTCAAATGCCACTTTGTCACTGCTGTGTTTCCTGACAATTGCATAATTACATTTACTTTCTGACCCATCCCAATTCTCCCTGTCTCTCCTGCTTAGCTAATTTTGTCCATAGTACTGAACATCAACTGTCATAGTGTGCAGTTCGTCACGCTCTCGCTCTCGCTCACGCTCTCGCTCTCACTCACGCTCACGCTCTCGCTCACGCTCACGCTCTCGCTCTCGCTCTCGCTCTCGCTCACGCTCTCGCTCTCGCTCTCGCTCTCGCTCACGCTCTCGCTCTCGCTCACGCTCTCGCTCTCGCTCTCGCTCTCGCTCACGCTCTCGCTCTCGCTCTCGCTCTCGCTCTCGCTCACGCTCTCGCTCTCGCTCTCGCTCTCGCTCTCGCTCACGCTCTCGCTCTCGCTCTCGCTCTCGCTCTCGCTCTCGCTCTCGCTCTCGCTCACGCTCTCGCTCTCGCTCACGCTCTCGCTCTCGCTCTCGCTCTCGCTCTCGCTCACGCTCTCGCTCTCGCTCACGCTCTCGCTCACGCTCTCGCTCTCGCTCACGCTCTCGCTCTCGCTCACGCTCTCGCTCTCGCTCACGCTCTCGCTCTCGCTCACGCTCTCGCTCTCGCTCACGCTCTCGCTCTCGCTCACGCTCTCGCTCTCGCTCACGCTCTCGCTCTCGCTCACGCTCTCGCTCTCGCTCACGCTCTCGCTCTCGCTCACGCTCTCGCTCTCGCTCACGCTCTCGCTCTCGCTCTCGCTCACGCTCTCGCTCTCGCTCACGCTCTCGCTCTCGCTCTCGCTCTCGCTCTCGCTCACGCTCTCGCTCTCGCTCACGCTCTCGCTCTCGCTCACGCTCTCGCTCACGCTCTCGCTCTCGCTCTCGCTCACGCTCTCGCTCTCGCTCACGCTCTCGCTCTCGCTCACGCTCTCGCTCTCGCTCACGCTCTCGCTCTCGCTCACGCTCTCGCTCTCGCTCACGCTCTCGCTCTCGCTCACGCTCTCGCTCTCGCTCACGCTCTCGCTCTCGCTCACGCTCTCGCTCTCGCTCACGCTCTCGCTCACGCTCTCGCTCTCGCTCACGCTCTCGCTCTCGCTCACGCTCTCGCTCTCGCTCACGCTCTCGCTCTCGCTCACGCTCTCGCTCTCGCTCACGCTCTCGCTCTCGCTCACGCTCTCGCTCTCGCTCACGCTCTCGCTCTCGCTCACGCTCTCGCTCTCGCTCACGCTCTCGCTCTCGCTCACGCTCTCGCTCTCGCTCACGCTCTCGCTCTCGCTCACGCTCTCGCTCTCGCTCACGCTCTCGCTCTCGCTGATTTAGGAGGCTCAGCACAAGGCTCTTGATTCATGTTTCACTCATGGTGGCTCTTTTTCCCCAAGAGTAATAAAACCCCATTTCTGATTCACAGCTAACGAAATGTCCACACTAAACAGTCCCACATTAGGGTTTATTTGCATGGCCCGATCACACGGGGTATCGTGTTCATTCGTTACATTGTTAGCAAATTATCCAGTCTCCTGGATAGATCACAACCACCTCACATTTGCATTCGCGGGTCTCTATGAATCAGCCTCAACTCAATGGCAATGAATTTTTTAGTTCGGTTAACCCAGTTAGTTGGCGAGAGTTACAGAGATTAAGGCTGGAAGATATCAAGTCATTCACTGCATTGCATTTGGCTGCTTTCAAAAACTAGCCCATGACAACTCCATGGGTCATAGCAGAATATTATTCAATATAGGGCTTAGGTCAAAGGGCACTGGAAATATACTATAACTATCACCGTGGGCTGAAGTACACCAATTATCATGAAATTGGTGCAGGATCAGGCAGAATTTCAGCATTTGTTCTGTTTTGCATGGGATCAGCATGTGTAAGGGCTGACCCAATGACAACTAACTGCAGCATATTGAAGCACTGCGTTAACTGAAATGCATAATCCCTAAAATTAAAGCATTATTGTTCTCACTAAAAGTAAGCACTTCCTTTATTCCCACCCCACCACACCCCGCTTTCTTAGTAGAAGGAGTGAGTGTTCCCTTCTTGCTTATGACATAAAGTAGAAAATTTCCATCCTGGACTTAGATTCAGCATCAGTAAAATCCATCTTATCTGTGCAAATTTCTCTCACCATTCTACTTTTCCAAGATTTCGATTGGGATTTTGATTAATAATGTATCTATTTAATCCTATATACAAGGTGAATAAAATGTGCATGGCTTTAAACCTCTTGAGTTTGCATTGCAGAAAAAAGTAAATCAACTTACATGGACAATTAATGATATGTTACCTTCTTTTGCCATTTGATCATTTCTTGTTTATATGTTTTTCACCAAAACATTGCCAATTTTTCATAGAAATGATCACATCTAGTATTTTTATACGTTGCTCCTTGGCTGCCGGCAGGTGCTCATTCATTCAATAAGTATTGAATAGCTAATAACACGTTAGACCTTGGGGATGAAATCCTGAACAAGACAAAAATGATTTTATTTCTTCTAGTGAAGCTAACCGTATAGTAATAAATTCCAATGACTAAACATTCAATAATAAACCTGGGAACTGAGTATTAAAGTAGGAGAAGTGCAAGTTCTCTGGGAGGAAATAGACCAGGCTAAAAGACAACACACAGCCATCACGTCAATGTCTACTGATAGCAGCCCTATAGCTAGGGCAGGGAGACGTGCCCCGCACGTTTCTGAGACTATAACTTTTTATGGGAGCAGACAGTCTTGCTTTTTTTCCTGGAGTAAGTAGAAAACCCCGTTATCAAGTCGATGCCAACTCCCAACGATGGTATAGGACAGGTAGCACTGCTCTTGCGGGTTTCTAAGACTGTAACTCTTGACGGAGCAGCTGGGGTTACAGTTAGCATCCTGAGGCTGGTGGAAATGTCTCCTTCAACGAGACTGAGACCAAAAGGCTTACAGTCATCCTTGTCACTCTTCCTCCGGGACATGCCATGATCTGTTTGCCAGAAAACCTTGGGGATTCTAACTCTGCAAAAGAGCCAGATTCATCGCTTCTTTTGTCTCTGCCTTCTACCACTTCTACATCATTAATCTCTGATTTCTGCAATAGCCTCCTGCCTGCTCTCCTGCCTCTGCCTTTACAGAAGCATCCACTACATTCAATTCCAAATACACATACCTATTACTCGCTATTATTTACATAATATAAATTTCATTTCTGTCCATATCAATGGAATAAAAGCCATAATCTTTCTACTGGTCTAAGAGATTTCTTTAATTTCTCCTCCACCCCTCTGAAATATTTCTCCCATCACACTAGATCCTGTGATGGGAGGCTCTTCCTGCAGACCTGCCCAGTGCTTCCTTGGGACCCAAGAATGCGGTTCACTCTTTGAAATGGTTTTCTTCTAAGTATCCACTTGACTAGGTCCATTACTTCTTATAGTTCTTTTTCAAATGCCACTTTGTCACTGCTGTGTTTCCTGACAATTGCATAATTACATTTACTTTCTGACCCATCCCAATTCTCCCTGTCTCTCCTGCTTAGCTAATTTTGTCCATAGTACTGAACATCAACTGTCATAGTGTGCAGTTCGTCACGCTCTCGCTCTCGCTCACGCTCTCGCTCTCGCTCACGCTCACGCTCTCGCTCACGCTCACGCTCTCGCTCTCGCTCTCGCTCTCGCTCACGCTCTCGCTCTCGCTCTCGCTCACGCTCTCGCTCTCGCTCACGCTCTCGCTCTCGCTCACGCTCTCGCTCTCGCTCTCGCTCTCGCTCTCGCTCACGCTCTCGCTCTCGCTCTCGCTCTCGCTCTCGCTCTCGCTCACGCTCTCGCTCTCGCTCTCGCTCTCGCTCTCGCTCACGCTCTCGCTCTCGCTCACGCTCTCGCTCACGCTCTCGCTCTCGCTCTCGCTCTCGCTCACGCTCTCGCTCTCGCTCACGCTCTCGCTCTCGCTCACGCTCTCGCTCTCGCTCACGCTCTCGCTCTCGCTCACGCTCTCGCTCTCGCTCACGCTCTCGCTCTCGCTCACGCTCTCGCTCTCGCTCACGCTCTCGCTCTCGCTCACGCTCTCGCTCTCGCTCACGCTCTCGCTCTCGCTCACGCTCTCGCTCTCGCTCACGCTCTCGCTCTCGCTCTCGCTCTCGCTCTCGCTCACGCTCTCGCTCTCGCTCTCGCTCTCGCTCACGCTCTCGCTCTCGCTCACGCTCTCGCTCTCGCTCACGCTCACGCTCTCGCTCACGCTCTCGCTCTCGCTCTCGCTCTCGCTCACGCTCTCGCTCTCGCTCTCGCTCTCGCTCTCGCTCTCGCTCTCGCTCACGCTCTCGCTCTCGCTCTCGCTCACGCTCTCGCTCTCGCTCTCGCTCTCGCTCACGCTCTCGCTCTCGCTCACGCTCTCGCTCTCGCTCACGCTCTCGCTCTCGCTCTCGCTCTCGCTCTCGCTCACGCTCTCGCTCTCGCTCACGCTCTCGCTCTCGCTCACGCTCTCGCTCTCGCTCTCGCTCTCGCTCTCGCTCACGCTCTCGCTCTCGCTCACGCTCTCGCTCTCGCTCACGCTCTCGCTCTCGCTCTCGCTCACGCTCTCGCTCTCGCTCACGCTCTCGCTCTCGCTCTCGCTCTCGCTCTCGCTCTCGCTCTCGCTCACGCTCTCGCTCTCGCTCACGCTCTCGCTCTCGCTCACGCTCTCGCTCTCGCTCACGCTCTCGCTCTCGCTCACGCTCTCGCTCTCGCTCACGCTCTCGCTCTCGCTCTCGCTCACGCTCTCGCTCTCGCTCTCGCTCTCGCTCTCGCTCTCGCTCTCGCTCTCGCTCTCGCTCACGCTCTCGCTCTCGCTCTCGCTCACGCTCTCGCTCTCGCTCTCGCTCTCGCTCTCGCTCTCGCTCACGCTCTCGCTCTCGCTCACGCTCTCGCTCTCGCTCACGCTCTCGCTCTCGCTCACGCTCTCGCTCTCGCTCACGCTCTCGCTCTCGCTCACGCTCTCGCTCTCGCTCACGCTCTCGCTCTCGCTCACGCTCTCGCTCTCGCTCACGCTCTCGCTCTCGCTCACGCTCTCGCTCTCGCTCACGCTCTCGCTCTCGCTCACGCTCTCGCTCTCGCTCACGCTCTCGCTCTCGCTCACGCTCTCGCTCTCGCTCACGCTCTCGCTCTCGCTCTCGCTCTCGCTCTCGCTCTCGCTCTCGCTCACGCTCTCGCTCTCGCTCACGCTCTCGCTCTCGCTCACGCTCTCGCTCTCGCTCACGCTCTCGCTCTCGCTCACGCTCTCGCTCTCGCTCACGCTCTCGCTCTCGCTCACGCTCTCGCTCTCGCTCACGCTCTCGCTCTCGCTCACGCTCTCGCTCTCGCTCACGCTCTCGCTCTCGCTCACGCTCTCGCTCTCGCTCACGCTCTCGCTCTCGCTCACGCTCTCGCTCTCGCTCACGCTCTCGCTCTCGCTCACGCTCTCGCTCTCGCTCACGCTCTCGCTCTCGCTGATTTAGGAGGCTCAGCACAAGGCTCTTGATTCATGTTTCACTCATGGTGGCTCTTTTTCCCCAAGAGTAATAAAACCCCATTTCTGATTCACAGCTAACGAAATGTCCACACTAAACAGTCCCACATTAGGGTTTATTTGCATGGCCCGATCACACGGGGTATCGTGTTCATTCGTTACATTGTTAGCAAATTATCCAGTCTCCTGGATAGATCACAACCACCTCACATTTGCATTCGCGGGTCTCTATGAATCAGCCTCAACTCAATGGCAATGAATTTTTTAGTTCGGTTAACCCAGTTAGTTGGCGAGAGTTACAGAGATTAAGGCTGGAAGATATCAAGTCATTCACTGCATTGCATTTGGCTGCTTTCAAAAACTAGCCCATGACAACTCCATGGGTCATAGCAGAATATTATTCAATATAGGGCTTAGGTCAAAGGGCACTGGAAATATACTATAACTATCACCGTGGGCTGAAGTACACCAATTATCATGAAATTGGTGCAGGATCAGGCAGAATTTCAGCATTTGTTCTGTTTTGCATGGGATCAGCATGTGTAAGGGCTGACCCAATGACAACTAACTGCAGCATATTGAAGCACTGCGTTAACTGAAATGCATAATCCCTAAAATTAAAGCATTATTGTTCTCACTAAAAGTAAGCACTTCCTTTATTCCCACCCCACCACACCCCGCTTTCTTAGTAGAAGGAGTGAGTGTTCCCTTCTTGCTTATGACATAAAGTAGAAAATTTCCATCCTGGACTTAGATTCAGCATCAGTAAAATCCATCTTATCTGTGCAAATTTCTCTCACCATTCTACTTTTCCAAGATTTCGATTGGGATTTTGATTAATAATGTATCTATTTAATCCTATATACAAGGTGAATAAAATGTGCATGGCTTTAAACCTCTTGAGTTTGCATTGCAGAAAAAAGTAAATCAACTTACATGGACAATTAATGATATGTTACCTTCTTTTGCCATTTGATCATTTCTTGTTTATATGTTTTTCACCAAAACATTGCCAATTTTTCATAGAAATGATCACATCTAGTATTTTTATACGTTGCTCCTTGGCTGCCGGCAGGTGCTCATTCATTCAATAAGTATTGAATAGCTAATAACACGTTAGACCTTGGGGATGAAATCCTGAACAAGACAAAAATGATTTTATTTCTTCTAGTGAAGCTAACCGTATAGTAATAAATTCCAATGACTAAACATTCAATAATAAACCTGGGAACTGAGTATTAAAGTAGGAGAAGTGCAAGTTCTCTGGGAGGAAATAGACCAGGCTAAAAGACAACACACAGCCATCACGTCAATGTCTACTGATAGCAGCCCTATAGCTAGGGCAGGGAGACGTGCCCCGCACGTTTCTGAGACTATAACTTTTTATGGGAGCAGACAGTCTTGCTTTTTTTCCTGGAGTAAGTAGAAAACCCCGTTATCAAGTCGATGCCAACTCCCAACGATGGTATAGGACAGGTAGCACTGCTCTTGCGGGTTTCTAAGACTGTAACTCTTGACGGAGCAGCTGGGGTTACAGTTAGCATCCTGAGGCTGGTGGAAATGTCTCCTTCAACGAGACTGAGACCAAAAGGCTTACAGTCATCCTTGTCACTCTTCCTCCGGGACATGCCATGATCTGTTTGCCAGAAAACCTTGGGGATTCTAACTCTGCAAAAGAGCCAGATTCATCGCTTCTTTTGTCTCTGCCTTCTACCACTTCTACATCATTAATCTCTGATTTCTGCAATAGCCTCCTGCCTGCTCTCCTGCCTCTGCCTTTACAGAAGCATCCACTACATTCAATTCCAAATACACATACCTATTACTCGCTATTATTTACATAATATAAATTTCATTTCTGTCCATATCAATGGAATAAAAGCCATAATCTTTCTACTGGTCTAAGAGATTTCTTTAATTTCTCCTCCACCCCTCTGAAATATTTCTCCCATCACACTAGATCCTGTGATGGGAGGCTCTTCCTGCAGACCTGCCCAGTGCTTCCTTGGGACCCAAGAATGCGGTTCACTCTTTGAAATGGTTTTCTTCTAAGTATCCACTTGACTAGGTCCATTACTTCTTATAGTTCTTTTTCAAATGCCACTTTGTCACTGCTGTGTTTTCTGACAATTGCATAATTACATTTACTTTCTGACCCATCCCAATTCTCCCTGTCTCTCCTGCTTAGCTAATTTTGTCCATAGTACTGAACATCAACTGTCATAGTGTGCAGTTCGTCACGCTCTCGCTCTCGCTCACGCTCACGCTCTCGCTCACGCTCACGCTCTCGCTCTCGCTCTCGCTCACGCTCTCGCTCACGCTCTCGCTCTCGCTCACGCTCTCGCTCTCGCTCACGCTCTCGCTCTCGCTCTCGCTCTCGCTCACGCTCTCGCTCTCGCTCTCGCTCTCGCTCTCGCTCTCGCTCTCGCTCTCGCTCTCGCTCACGCTCTCGCTCTCGCTCACGCTCTCGCTCTCGCTCTCGCTCACGCTCTCGCTCTCGCTCACGCTCTCGCTCTCGCTCACGCTCTCGCTCTCGCTCACGCTCTCGCTCTCGCTCACGCTCTCGCTCTCGCTCACGCTCTCGCTCTCGCTCACGCTCTCGCTCTCGCTCACGCTCTCGCTCTCGCTCACGCTCTCGCTCTCGCTCTCGCTCTCGCTCTCGCTCACGCTCTCGCTCTCGCTCTCGCTCTCGCTCACGCTCTCGCTCTCGCTCACGCTCTCGCTCTCGCTCACGCTCTCGCTCTCGCTCACGCTCTCGCTCTCGCTCTCGCTCTCGCTCTCGCTCTCGCTCTCGCTCTCGCTCACGCTCTCGCTCTCGCTCACGCTCTCGCTCTCGCTCACGCTCTCGCTCTCGCTCACGCTCTCGCTCTCGCTCACGCTCTCGCTCTCGCTCACGCTCTCGCTCTCGCTCACGCTCTCGCTCTCGCTCACGCTCTCGCTCTCGCTCACGCTCTCGCTCTCGCTCACGCTCTCGCTCTCGCTCACGCTCTCGCTCTCGCTCACGCTCTCGCTCTCGCTCACGCTCTCGCTCTCGCTCACGCTCTCGCTCTCGCTCACGCTCTCGCTCTCGCTCACGCTCTCGCTCTCGCTCACGCTCTCGCTCTCGCTCACGCTCTCGCTCACGCTCTCGCTCTCGCTCACGCTCTCGCTCTCGCTCACGCTCTCGCTCTCGCTCACGCTCTCGCTCTCGCTCACGCTCTCGCTCTCGCTCACGCTCTCGCTCTCGCTCACGCTCTCGCTCTCGCTCACGCTCTCGCTCTCGCTCACGCTCTCGCTCTCGCTCACCTCTCGCTCTCGCTCACGCTCTCGCTCTCGCTCACGCTCTCGCTCTCGCTCACGCTCTCGCTCTCGCTCACGCTCTCGCTCTCGCTCACGCTCTCGCTCTCGCTCACGCTCTCGCTCTCGCTCACGCTCTCGCTCTCGCTCACGCTCTCGCTCTCGCTCACGCTCTCGCTCTCGCTCACGCTCTCGCTCTCGCTCACGCTCTCGCTCTCGCTCACGCTCTCGCTCTCGCTCACGCTCTCGCTGATTTAGGAGGCTCAGCACAAGGCTCTTGATTCATGTTTCACTCATGGTGGCTCTTTTTCCCCAAGAGTAATAAAACCCCATTTCTGATTCACAGCTAACGAAATGTCCACACTAAACAGTCCCACATTAGGGTTTATTTGCATGGCCCGATCACACGGGGTATCGTGTTCATTCGTTACATTGTTAGCAAATTATCCAGTCTCCTGGATAGATCACAACCACCTCACATTTGCATTCGCGGGTCTCTATGAATCAGCCTCAACTCAATGGCAATGAATTTTTTAGTTCGGTTAACCCAGTTAGTTGGCGAGAGTTACAGAGATTAAGGCTGGAAGATATCAAGTCATTCACTGCATTGCATTTGGCTGCTTTCAAAAACTAGCCCATGACAACTCCATGGGTCATAGCAGAATATTATTCAATATAGGGCTTAGGTCAAAGGGCACTGGAAATATACTATAACTATCACCGTGGGCTGAAGTACACCAATTATCATGAAATTGGTGCAGGATCAGGCAGAATTTCAGCATTTGTTCTGTTTTGCATGGGATCAGCATGTGTAAGGGCTGACCCAATGACAACTAACTGCAGCATATTGAAGCACTGCGTTAACTGAAATGCATAATCCCTAAAATTAAAGCATTATTGTTCTCACTAAAAGTAAGCACTTCCTTTATTCCCACCCCACCACACCCCGCTTTCTTAGTAGAAGGAGTGAGTGTTCCCTTCTTGCTTATGACATAAAGTAGAAAATTTCCATCCTGGACTTAGATTCAGCATCAGTAAAATCCATCTTATCTGTGCAAATTTCTCTCACCATTCTACTTTTCCAAGATTTCGATTGGGATTTTGATTAATAATGTATCTATTTAATCCTATATACAAGGTGAATAAAATGTGCATGGCTTTAAACCTCTTGAGTTTGCATTGCAGAAAAAAGTAAATCAACTTACATGGACAATTAATGATATGTTACCTTCTTTTGCCATTTGATCATTTCTTGTTTATATGTTTTTCACCAAAACATTGCCAATTTTTCATAGAAATGATCACATCTAGTATTTTTATACGTTGCTCCTTGGCTGCCGGCAGGTGCTCATTCATTCAATAAGTATTGAATAGCTAATAACACGTTAGACCTTGGGGATGAAATCCTGAACAAGACAAAAATGATTTTATTTCTTCTAGTGAAGCTAACCGTATAGTAATAAATTCCAATGACTAAACATTCAATAATAAACCTGGGAACTGAGTATTAAAGTAGGAGAAGTGCAAGTTCTCTGGGAGGAAATAGACCAGGCTAAAAGACAACACACAGCCATCACGTCAATGTCTACTGATAGCAGCCCTATAGCTAGGGCAGGGAGACGTGCCCCGCACGTTTCTGAGACTATAACTTTTTATGGGAGCAGACAGTCTTGCTTTTTTTCCTGGAGTAAGTAGAAAACCCCGTTATCAAGTCGATGCCAACTCCCAACGATGGTATAGGACAGGTAGCACTGCTCTTGCGGGTTTCTAAGACTGTAACTCTTGACGGAGCAGCTGGGGTTACAGTTAGCATCCTGAGGCTGGTGGAAATGTCTCCTTCAACGAGACTGAGACCAAAAGGCTTACAGTCATCCTTGTCACTCTTCCTCCGGGACATGCCATGATCTGTTTGCCAGAAAACCTTGGGGATTCTAACTCTGCAAAAGAGCCAGATTCATCGCTTCTTTTGTCTCTGCCTTCTACCACTTCTACATCATTAATCTCTGATTTCTGCAATAGCCTCCTGCCTGCTCTCCTGCCTCTGCCTTTACAGAAGCATCCACTACATTCAATTCCAAATACACATACCTATTACTCGCTATTATTTACATAATATAAATTTCATTTCTGTCCATATCAATGGAATAAAAGCCATAATCTTTCTACTGGTCTAAGAGATTTCTTTAATTTCTCCTCCACCCCTCTGAAATATTTCTCCCATCACACTAGATCCTGTGATGGGAGGCTCTTCCTGCAGACCTGCCCAGTGCTTCCTTGGGACCCAAGAATGCGGTTCACTCTTTGAAATGGTTTTCTTCTAAGTATCCACTTGACTAGGTCCATTACTTCTTATAGTTCTTTTTCAAATGCCACTTTGTCACTGCTGTGTTTCCTGACAATTGCATAATTACATTTACTTTCTGACCCATCCCAATTCTCCCTGTCTCTCCTGCTTAGCTAATTTTGTCCATAGTACTGAACATCAACTGTCATAGTGTGCAGTTCGTCACGCTCTCGCTCTCGCTCACGCTCTCGCTCTCGCTCACGCTCACGCTCTCGCTCACGCTCACGCTCTCGCTCTCGCTCTCGCTCTCGCTCACGCTCTCGCTCTCGCTCTCGCTCTCGCTCACGCTCTCGCTCTCGCTCACGCTCTCGCTCTCGCTCACGCTCTCGCTCTCGCTCACGCTCTCGCTCTCGCTCTCGCTCTCGCTCACGCTCTCGCTCTCGCTCTCCCTCTCGCTCTCGCTCTCGCTCTCGCTCTCGCTCTCGCTCACGCTCTCGCTCTCGCTCTCCCTCTCGCTCTCGCTCTCGCTCACGCTCTCGCTCTCGCTCTCGCTCTCGCTCTCGCTCTCGCTCTCGCTCTCGCTCTCGCTCTCGCTCACGCTCTCGCTCTCGCTCACGCTCTCGCTCTCGCTCACGCTCTCGCTCTCGCTCACGCTCTCGCTCTCGCTCACGCTCTCGCTCTCGCTCTCGCTCTCGCTCACGCTCACGCTCACGCTCTCGCTCTCGCTCTCGCTCTCGCTCTCGCTCTCGCTCACGCTCTCGCTCTCGCTCTCGCTCTCGCTCTCGCTCACGCTCTCGCTCTCGCTCACGCTCTCGCTCTCGCTCACGCTCTCGCTCTCGCTCACGCTCTCGCTCTCGCTCACGCTCTCGCTCTCGCTCACGCTCTCGCTCTCGCTCACGCTCTCGCTCTCGCTCACGCTCTCGCTCTCGCTCACGCTCTCGCTCTCGCTCACGCTCTCGCTCACGCTCTCGCTCTCGCTCACGCTCTCGCTCTCGCTCACGCTCTCGCTCTCGCTCACGCTCTCGCTCTCGCTCACGCTCTCGCTCTCGCTCACGCTCTCGCTCTCGCTCACGCTCTCGCTCTCGCTCACGCTCTCGCTCTCGCTCACGCTCTCGCTCTCGCTCACGCTCTCGCTCTCGCTCACGCTCTCGCTCTCGCTCACGCTCTCGCTCTCGCTCTCGCTCTCGCTCTCGCTCTCGCTCTCGCTCACGCTCTCGCTCTCGCTCACGCTCTCGCTCTCGCTCACGCTCTCGCTCTCGCTCACGCTCTCGCTCTCGCTCTCGCTCTCGCTCTCGCTCTCGCTCTCGCTCTCGCTCTCGCTCACGCTCTCGCTCTCGCTCACGCTCTCGCTCTCGCTCACGCTCTCGCTCTCGCTCACGCTCTCGCTCTCGCTCACGCTCTCGCTCTCGCTCACGCTCTCGCTCTCGCTCACGCTCTCGCTCTCGCTCACGCTCTCGCTCTCGCTCACGCTCTCGCTCTCGCTCACGCTCTCGCTCTCGCTCACGCTCTCGCTCTCGCTCACGCTCTCGCTCTCGCTCACGCTCTCGCTCTCGCTCACGCTCTCGCTCTCGCTCACGCTCTCGCTCTCGCTCACGCTCTCGCTCTCGCTCACGCTCTCGCTCTCGCTCACGCTCTCGCTCTCGCTCACGCTCTCGCTGATTTAGGAGGCTCAGCACAAGGCTCTTGATTCATGTTTCACTCATGGTGGCTCTTTTTCCCCAAGAGTAATAAAACCCCATTTCTGATTCACAGCTAACGAAATGTCCACACTAAACAGTCCCACATTAGGGTTTATTTGCATGGCCCGATCACACGGGGTATCGTGTTCATTCGTTACATTGTTAGCAAATTATCCAGTCTCCTGGATAGATCACAACCACCTCACATTTGCATTCGCGGGTCTCTATGAATCAGCCTCAACTCAATGGCAATGAATTTTTTAGTTCGGTTAACCCAGTTAGTTGGCGAGAGTTACAGAGATTAAGGCTGGAAGATATCAAGTCATTCACTGCATTGCATTTGGCTGCTTTCAAAAACTAGCCCATGACAACTCCATGGGTCATAGCAGAATATTATTCAATATAGGGCTTAGGTCAAAGGGCACTGGAAATATACTATAACTATCACCGTGGGCTGAAGTACACCAATTATCATGAAATTGGTGCAGGATCAGGCAGAATTTCAGCATTTGTTCTGTTTTGCATGGGATCAGCATGTGTAAGGGCTGACCCAATGACAACTAACTGCAGCATATTGAAGCACTGCGTTAACTGAAATGCATAATCCCTAAAATTAAAGCATTATTGTTCTCACTAAAAGTAAGCACTTCCTTTATTCCCACCCCACCACACCCCGCTTTCTTAGTAGAAGGAGTGAGTGTTCCCTTCTTGCTTATGACATAAAGTAGAAAATTTCCATCCTGGACTTAGATTCAGCATCAGTAAAATCCATCTTATCTGTGCAAATTTCTCTCACCATTCTACTTTTCCAAGATTTCGATTGGGATTTTGATTAATAATGTATCTATTTAATCCTATATACAAGGTGAATAAAATGTGCATGGCTTTAAACCTCTTGAGTTTGCATTGCAGAAAAAAGTAAATCAACTTACATGGACAATTAATGATATGTTACCTTCTTTTGCCATTTGATCATTTCTTGTTTATATGTTTTTCACCAAAACATTGCCAATTTTTCATAGAAATGATCACATCTAGTATTTTTATACGTTGCTCCTTGGCTGCCGGCAGGTGCTCATTCATTCAATAAGTATTGAATAGCTAATAACACGTTAGACCTTGGGGATGAAATCCTGAACAAGACAAAAATGATTTTATTTCTTCTAGTGAAGCTAACCGTATAGTAATAAATTCCAATGACTAAACATTCAATAATAAACCTGGGAACTGAGTATTAAAGTAGGAGAAGTGCAAGTTCTCTGGGAGGAAATAGACCAGGCTAAAAGACAACACACAGCCATCACGTCAATGTCTACTGATAGCAGCCCTATAGCTAGGGCAGGGAGACGTGCCCCGCACGTTTCTGAGACTATAACTTTTTATGGGAGCAGACAGTCTTGCTTTTTTTCCTGGAGTAAGTAGAAAACCCCGTTATCAAGTCGATGCCAACTCCCAACGATGGTATAGGACAGGTAGCACTGCTCTTGCGGGTTTCTAAGACTGTAACTCTTGACGGAGCAGCTGGGGTTACAGTTAGCATCCTGAGGCTGGTGGAAATGTCTCCTTCAACGAGACTGAGACCAAAAGGCTTACAGTCATCCTTGTCACTCTTCCTCCGGGACATGCCATGATCTGTTTGCCAGAAAACCTTGGGGATTCTAACTCTGCAAAAGAGCCAGATTCATCGCTTCTTTTGTCTCTGCCTTCTACCACTTCTACATCATTAATCTCTGATTTCTGCAATAGCCTCCTGCCTGCTCTCCTGCCTCTGCCTTTACAGAAGCATCCACTACATTCAATTCCAAATACACATACCTATTACTCGCTATTATTTACATAATATAAATTTCATTTCTGTCCATATCAATGGAATAAAAGCCATAATCTTTCTACTGGTCTAAGAGATTTCTTTAATTTCTCCTCCACCCCTCTGAAATATTTCTCCCATCACACTAGATCCTGTGATGGGAGGCTCTTCCTGCAGACCTGCCCAGTGCTTCCTTGGGACCCAAGAATGCGGTTCACTCTTTGAAATGGTTTTCTTCTAAGTATCCACTTGACTAGGTCCATTACTTCTTATAGTTCTTTTTCAAATGCCACTTTGTCACTGCTGTGTTTCCTGACAATTGCATAATTACATTTACTTTCTGACCCATCCCAATTCTCCCTGTCTCTCCTGCTTAGCTAATTTTGTCCATAGTACTGAACATCAACTGTCATAGTGTGCAGTTCGTCACGCTCTCGCTCTCGCTCACGCTCTCGCTCTCGCTCACGCTCACGCTCTCGCTCACGCTCACGCTCTCGCTCTCGCTCTCGCTCTCGCTCACGCTCTCGCTCTCGCTCTCGCTCTCGCTCACGCTCTCGCTCACGCTCTCGCTCTCGCTCACGCTCTCGCTCTCGCTCACGCTCTCGCTCTCGCTCTCGCTCTCGCTCTCGCTCACGCTCTCGCTCTCGCTCTCGCTCACGCTCTCGCTCTCGCTCTCGCTCTCGCTCTCGCTCTCGCTCTCGCTCTCGCTCTCGCTCTCGCTCTCGCTCACGCTCTCGCTCTCGCTCTCGCTCTCGCTCACGCTCTCGCTCTCGCTCACGCTCTCGCTCTCGCTCACGCTCTCGCTCTCGCTCTCGCTCTCGCTCACGCTCTCGCTCTCGCTCACGCTCTCGCTCTCGCTCACGCTCTCGCTCTCGCTCACGCTCTCGCTCTCGCTCACGCTCTCGCTCTCGCTCACGCTCTCGCTCTCGCTCACGCTCTCGCTCTCGCTCACGCTCTCGCTCTCGCTCTCGCTCTCGCTCTCGCTCTCGCTCTCGCTCACGCTCTCGCTCTCGCTCACGCTCTCGCTCTCGCTCTCGCTCACGCTCTCGCTCTCGCTCTCGCTCACGCTCTCGCTCTCGCTCACGCTCTCGCTCTCGCTCACGCTCTCGCTCTCGCTCACGCTCTCGCTCTCGCTCTCGCTCTCGCTCTCGCTCACGCTCTCGCTCTCGCTCTCGCTCTCGCTCTCGCTCACGCTCTCGCTCTCGCTCTCGCTCTCGCTCTCGCTCTCGCTCTCGCTCACGCTCTCGCTCTCGCTCACGCTCTCGCTCTCGCTCACGCTCTCGCTCTCGCTCACGCTCTCGCTCTCGCTCACGCTCTCGCTCTCGCTCTCGCTCTCGCTCTCGCTCTCGCTCTCGCTCTCGCTCTCGCTCTCGCTCTCGCTCTCGCTCTCGCTCACGCTCTCGCTCTCGCTCACGCTCTCGCTCTCGCTCACGCTCTCGCTCTCGCTCTCGCTCTCGCTCACGCTCTCGCTCTCGCTCACGCTCTCGCTCTCGCTCACGCTCTCGCTCTCGCTCTCGCTCTCGCTCTCGCTCTCGCTCTCGCTCTCGCTCACGCTCTCGCTCTCGCTCACGCTCTCGCTCTCGCTCACGCTCTCGCTCTCGCTCACGCTCTCGCTCTCGCTCTCGCTCTCGCTCTCGCTCTCGCTCTCGCTCTCGCTCACGCTCTCGCTCTCGCTCTCGCTCACGCTCTCGCTCTCGCTCTCGCTCTCGCTCACGCTCTCGCTCTCGCTCTCGCTCACGCTCTCGCTCTCGCTCACGCTCTCGCTCTCGCTCACGCTCTCGCTCTCGCTCACGCTCTCGCTCTCGCTCTCGCTCTCGCTCTCGCTCTCGCTCTCGCTCACGCTCTCGCTCTCGCTCTCGCTCTCGCTCTCGCTCTCGCTCTCGCTCACGCTCTCGCTCTCGCTCACGCTCTCGCTCACGCTCTCGCTCTCGCTCACGCTCTCGCTCTCGCTCACGCTCTCGCTCTCGCTCTCGCTCTCGCTCTCGCTCTCGCTCACGCTCTCGCTCTCGCTCACGCTCTCGCTCTCGCTCACGCTCTCGCTCTCGCTCACGCTCTCGCTCTCGCTCACGCTCTCGCTCTCGCTCACGCTCTCGCTCTCGCTCACGCTCTCGCTCTCGCTCACGCTCTCGCTCTCGCTCACGCTCTCGCTCTCGCTCACGCTCTCGCTGATTTAGGAGGCTCAGCACAAGGCTCTTGATTCATGTTTCACTCATGGTGGCTCTTTTTCCCCAAGAGTAATAAAACCCCATTTCTGATTCACAGCTAACGAAATGTCCACACTAAACAGTCCCACATTAGGGTTTATTTGCATGGCCCGATCACACGGGGTATCGTGTTCATTTGTTACATTGTTAGCAAATTATCCAGTCTCCTGCATAGATCACAACCACCTCACATTTGCATTCGCGGGTCTCTATGAATCAGCCTCAACTCAATGGCAATGAATTTTTTAGTTCGGTTAACCCAGTTAGTTGGCGAGAGTTACAGAGATTAAGGCTGGAAGATATCAAGTCATTCACTGCATTGCATTTGGCTGCTTTCAAAAACTAGCCCATGACAACTCCATGGGTCATAGCAGAATATTATTCAATATAGGGCTTAGGTCAAAGGGCACTGGAAATATACTATAACTATCACCGTGGGCTGAAGTACACCAATTATCATGAAATTGGTGCAGGATCAGGCAGAATTTCAGCATTTGTTCTGTTTTGCATGGGATCAGCATGTGTAAGGGCTGACCCAATGACAACTAACTGCAGCATATTGAAGCACTGCATTAACTGAAATGCATAATCCCTAAAATTAAAGCATTATTGTTCTCACTAAAAGTAAGCACTTCCTTTATTCCCACCCCACCACACCCCGCTTTCTTAGTAGAAGGAGTGAGTGTTCCCTTCTTGCTTATGACATAAAGTAGAAAATTTCCATCCTGGACTTAGATTCAGCATCAGTAAAATCCATCTTATCTGTGCAAATTTCTCTCACCATTCTACTTTTCCAAGATTTCGATTGGGATTTTGATTAATAATGTATCTATTTAATCCTATATACAAGGTGAATAAAATGTGCATGGCTTTAAACCTCTTGAGTTTGCATTGCAGAAAAAATTAAATCAACTTACATGGACAATTAATGATATGTTACCTTCTTTTGCCATTTGATCATTTCTTGTTTATATGTTTTTCACCAAAACATTGCCAATTTTTCATAGAAATGATCACATCTAGTATTTTTAT
>NC_134537.1:71240896-71258485 GCF_050624435.1 Tenrec ecaudatus | reverse complement strand
CTCTCGCTCTCGCTCTCGCTCTCGCTCACGCTCTCGCTCTCGCTCACGCTCTCGCTCTCGCTCACGCTCTCGCTCTCGCTCACGCTCTCGCTCTCGCTCACGCTCTCGCTCTCGCTCACGCTCTCGCTCTCGCTCACGCTCTCGCTCTCGCTCACGCTCTCGCTCTCGCTCACGCTCTCGCTCTCGCTCTCGCTCTCGCTCTCGCTCTCGCTCTCGCTCTCGCTCTCGCTCTCGCTCTCGCTCACGCTCTCGCTCTCGCTCACGCTCACGCTCTCGCTCACGCTCTCGCTCTCGCTCACGCTCTCGCTCTCGCTCTCGCTCTCGCTCTCGCTCTCGCTCTCGCTCTCGCTCTCGCTCACGCTCTCGCTCTCGCTCACGCTCTCGCTCTCGCTCTCGCTCACGCTCTCGCTCTCGCTCACGCTCTCGCTCTCGCTCACGCTCTCGCTCTCGCTCACGCTCTCGCTCTCGCTCACGCTCTCGCTCTCGCTCTCGCTCTCGCTCACGCTCTCGCTCTCGCTCACGCTCTCGCTCTCGCTCACGCTCTCGCTCTCGCTCACGCTCTCGCTCTCGCTCACGCTCTCGCTCTCGCTCACGCTCTCGCTCTCGCTCACGCTCTCGCTCACGCTCTTGCTCTCGCTCTCGCTCTCGCTCACGCTCTCGCTCTCGCTCACGCTCTCGCTCTCGCTCACGCTCTCGCTCTCGCTCACGCTCTCGCTCTCGCTCACGCTCTCGCTCTCGCTCACGCTCTCGCTCTCGCTCACGCTCTCGCTCTCGCTCACGCTCTCGCTCTCGCTCACGCTCTCGCTCTCGCTCACGCTCTCGCTCTCGCTCACGCTCTCGCTCTCGCTCACGCTCTCGCTCTCGCTCACGCTCTCGCTCTCGCTCTCGCTCTCGCTCTCGCTCTCGCTCTCGCGCTCGCTCACGCTCTCGCTCTCGCTCTCGCTCACGCTCTCGCTCACGCTCACGCTCTCGCTCTCGCTCACGCTCTCGCTCTGGCTCACGCTCACGCTCTCGCTCACGCTCTCGCTCTCGCTCACGCTCTCGCTCTCGCTCACGCTCTCGCTCTCGCTCACGCTCTCGCTCTCGCTCTCGCTCTCGCTCACGCTCTCGCTCTCGCTCACGCTCTCGCTCTCGCTCACGCTCTCGCTCTCGCTCACGCTCTCGCTCTCGCTCACGCTCTCGCTCTCGCTCACGCTCTCGCTCTCGCTCACGCTCTCGCTCTCGCTCACGCTCTCGCTCTCGCTCACGCTCTCGCTCTCGCTCACGCTCTCGCTCTCGCTCACGCTCTCGCTCTCGCTCACGCTCTCGCTCTCGCTCACGCTCTCGCTCTCGCTCACGCTCTCGCTCTCGCTCACGCTCTCGCTCTCGCTCACGCTCTCGCTCTCGCTCACGCTCTCGCTCTCGCTCACGCTCTCGCTCTCGCTCACGCTCTCGCTCTCGCTCACGCTCTCGCTCTCGCTCACGCTCTCGCTCTCGCTCACGCTCTCGCTCTCGCTGATTTAGGAGGCTCAGCACAAGGCTCTTGATTCATGTTTCACTCATGGTGGCTCTTTTTCCCCAAGAGTAATAAAACCCCATTTCTGATTCACAGCTAACGAAATGTCCACACTAAACAGTCCCACATTAGGGTTTATTTGCATGGCCCGATCACACGGGGTATCGTGTTCATTCGTTACATTGTTAGCAAATTATCCAGTCTCCTGGATAGATCACAACCACCTCACATTTGCATTCGCGGGTCTCTATGAATCAGCCTCAACTCAATGGCAATGAATTTTTTAGTTCGGTTAACCCAGTTAGTTGGCGAGAGTTACAGAGATTAAGGCTGGAAGATATCAAGTCATTCACTGCATTGCATTTGGCTGCTTTCAAAAACTAGCCCATGACAACTCCATGGGTCATAGCAGAATATTATTCAATATAGGGCTTAGGTCAAAGGGCACTGGAAATATACTATAACTATCACCGTGGGCTGAAGTACACCAATTATCATGAAATTGGTGCAGGATCAGGCAGAATTTCAGCATTTGTTCTGTTTTGCATGGGATCAGCATGTGTAAGGGCTGACCCAATGACAACTAACTGCAGCATATTGAAGCACTGCGTTAACTGAAATGCATAATCCCTAAAATTAAAGCATTATTGTTCTCACTAAAAGTAAGCACTTCCTTTATTCCCACCCCACCACACCCCGCTTTCTTAGTAGAAGGAGTGAGTGTTCCCTTCTTGCTTATGACATAAAGTAGAAAATTTCCATCCTGGACTTAGATTCAGCATCAGTAAAATCCATCTTATCTGTGCAAATTTCTCTCACCATTCTACTTTTCCAAGATTTCGATTGGGATTTTGATTAATAATGTATCTATTTAATCCTATATACAAGGTGAATAAAATGTGCATGGCTTTAAACCTCTTGAGTTTGCATTGCAGAAAAAAGTAAATCAACTTACATGGACAATTAATGATATGTTACCTTCTTTTGCCATTTGATCATTTCTTGTTTATATGTTTTTCACCAAAACATTGCCAATTTTTCATAGAAATGATCACATCTAGTATTTTTATACGTTGCTCCTTGGCTGCCGGCAGGTGCTCATTCATTCAATAAGTATTGAATAGCTAATAACACGTTAGACCTTGGGGATGAAATCCTGAACAAGACAAAAATGATTTTATTTCTTCTAGTGAAGCTAACCGTATAGTAATAAATTCCAATGACTAAACATTCAATAATAAACCTGGGAACTGAGTATTAAAGTAGGAGAAGTGCAAGTTCTCTGGGAGGAAATAGACCAGGCTAAAAGACAACACACAGCCATTACGTCAATGTCTACTGATAGCAGCCCTATAGCTAGGGCAGGGAGACGTGCCCCGCACGTTTCTGAGACTATAACTTTTTATGGGAGCAGACAGTCTTGCTTTTTTTCCTGGAGTAAGTAGAAAACCCCGTTATCAAGTCGATGCCAACTCCCAACGATGGTATAGGACAGGTAGCACTGCTCTTGCGGGTTTCTAAGACTGTAACTCTTGACGGAGCAGCTGGGGTTACAGTTAGCATCCTGAGGCTGGTGGAAATGTCTCCTTCAACGAGACTGAGACCAAAAGGCTTACAGTCATCCTTGTCACTCTTCCTCCGGGACATGCCATGATCTGTTTGCCAGAAAACCTTGGGGATTCTAACTCTGCAAAAGAGCCAGATTCATCGCTTCTTTTGTCTCTGCCTTCTACCACTTCTACATCATTAATCTCTGATTTCTGCAATAGCCTCCTGCCTGCTCTCCTGCCTCTGCCTTTACAGAAGCATCCACTACATTCAATTCCAAATACACATACCTATTACTCGCTATTATTTACATAATATAAATTTCATTTCTGTCCATATCAATGGAATAAAAGCCATAATCTTTCTACTGGTCTAAGAGATTTCTTTAATTTCTCCTCCACCCCTCTGAAATATTTCTCCCATCACACTAGATCCTGTGATGGGAGGCTCTTCCTGCAGACCTGCCCAGTGCTTCCTTGGGACCCAAGAATGCGGTTCACTCTTTGAAATGGTTTTCTTCTAAGTATCCACTTGACTAGGTCCATTACTTCTTATAGTTCTTTTTCAAATGCCACTTTGTCACTGCTGTGTTTCCTGACAATTGCATAATTACATTTACTTTCTGACCCATCCCAATTCTCCCTGTCTCTCCTGCTTAGCTAATTTTGTCCATAGTACTGAACATCAACTGTCATAGTGTGCAGTTCGTCACGCTCTCGCTCTCGCTCACGCTCACGCTCTCGCTCACGCTCACGCTCTCGCTCTCGCTCTCGCTCACGCTCTCGCTCACGCTCACGCTCTCGCTCTCGCTCTCGCTCTCGCTCACGCTCTCGCTCACGCTCTCGCTCTCGCTCACGCTCTCGCTCTCGCTCACGCTCTCGCTCTCGCTCACGCTCTCGCTCTCGCTCACGCTCTCGCTCTCGCTCTCGCTCTCGCTCTCGCTCACGCTCTCGCTCTCGCTCTCGCTCTCGCTCTCGCTCTCGCTCTCGCTCTCGCTCACGCTCTCGCTCTCGCTCACGCTCTCGCTCTCGCTCTCGCTCACGCTCTCGCTCTCGCTCACGCTCTCGCTCTCGCTCACGCTCTCGCTCTCGCTCACGCTCTCGCTCTCGCTCACGCTCTCGCTCTCGCTCACGCTCTCGCTCTCGCTCACGCTCTCGCTCTCGCTCACGCTCTCGCTCTCGCTCACGCTCTCGCTCTCGCTCTCGCTCTCGCTCTCGCTCTCGCTCTCGCTCTCGCTCTCGCTCTCGCTCACGCTCTCGCTCTCGCTCACGCTCTCGCTCTCGCTCACGCTCTCGCTCTCGCTCACGCTCTCGCTCTCGCTCACGCTCACGCTCTCGCTCACGCTCTCGCTCTCGCTCACGCTCTCGCTCTCGCTCTCGCTCTCGCTCTCGCTCTCGCTCTCGCTCTCGCTCACGCTCTCGCTCTCGCTCACGCTCTCGCTCTCGCTCTCGCTCTCGCTCACGCTCACGCTCTCGCTCACGCTCTCGCTCTCGCTCACGCTCTCGCTCTCGCTCACGCTCTCGCTCTCGCTCACGCTCTCGCTCTCGCTCACGCTCTCGCTCTCGCTCACGCTCTCGCTCTCGCTCTCGCTCTCGCTCTCGCTCTCGCTCTCGCTCACGCTCTCGCTCTCGCTCACGCTCTCGCTCTCGCTCTCGCTCTCGCTCACGCTCTCGCTCTCGCTCACGCTCTCGCTCTCGCTCACGCTCTCGCTCTCGCTCACGCTCACGCTCTCGCTCACGCTCTCGCTCTCGCTCACGCTCTCGCTCTCGCTCACGCTCTCGCTCTCGCTCACGCTCTCGCTCTCGCTCACGCTCTCGCTCTCGCTCACGCTCTCGCTCTCGCTCACGCTCTCGCTCTCGCTCACGCTCTCGCTGATTTAGGAGGCTCAGCACAAGGCTCTTGATTCATGTTTCACTCATGGTGGCTCTTTTTCCCCAAGAGTAATAAAACCCCATTTCTGATTCACAGCTAACGAAATGTCCACACTAAACAGTCCCACATTAGGGTTTATTTGCATGGCCCGATCACACGGGGTATCGTGTTCATTCGTTACATTGTTAGCAAATTATCCAGTCTCCTGGATAGATCACAACCACCTCACATTTGCATTCGCGGGTCTCTATGAATCAGCCTCAACTCAATGGCAATGAATTTTTTAGTTCGGTTAACCCAGTTAGTTGGCGAGAGTTACAGAGATTAAGGCTGGAAGATATCAAGTCATTCACTGCATTGCATTTGGCTGCTTTCAAAAACTAGCCCATGACAACTCCATGGGTCATAGCAGAATATTATTCAATATAGGGCTTAGGTCAAAGGGCACTGGAAATATACTATAACTATCACCGTGGGCTGAAGTACACCAATTATCATGCAATTGGTGCAGGATCAGGCAGAATTTCAGCATTTGTTCTGTTTTGCATGGGATCAGCATGTGTAAGGGCTGACCCAATGACAACTAACTGCAGCATATTGAAGCACTGCGTTAACTGAAATGCATAATCCCTAAAATTAAAGCATTATTGTTCTCACTAAAAGTAAGCACTTCCTTTATTCCCACCCCACCACACCCCGCTTTCTTAGTAGAAGGAGTGAGTGTTCCCTTCTTGCTTATGACATAAAGTAGAAAATTTCCATCCTGGACTTAGATTCAGCATCAGTAAAATCCATCTTATCTGTGCAAATTTCTCTCACCATTCTACTTTTCCAAGATTTCGATTGGGATTTTGATTAATAATGTATCTATTTAATCCTATATACAAGGTGAATAAAATGTGCATGGCTTTAAACCTCTTGAGTTTGCATTGCAGAAAAAAGTAAATCAACTTACATGGACAATTAATGATATGTTACCTTCTTTTGCCATTTGATCATTTCTTGTTTATATGTTTTTCACCAAAACATTGCCAATTTTTCATAGAAATGATCACATCTAGTATTTTTATACGTTGCTCCTTGGCTGCCGGCAGGTGCTCATTCATTCAATAAGTATTGAATAGCTAATAACACGTTAGACCTTGGGGATGAAATCCTGAACAAGACAAAAATGATTTTATTTCTTCTAGTGAAGCTAACCGTATAGTAATAAATTCCAATGACTAAACATTCAATAATAAACCTGGGAACTGAGTATTAAAGTAGGAGAAGTGCAAGTTCTCTGGGAGGAAATAGACCAGGCTAAAAGACAACACACAGCCATTACGTCAATGTCTACTGATAGCAGCCCTATAGCTAGGGCAGGGAGACGTGCCCCGCACGTTTCTGAGACTATAACTTTTTATGGGAGCAGACAGTCTTGCTTTTTTTCCTGGAGTAAGTAGAAAACCCCGTTATCAAGTCGATGCCAACTCCCAACGATGGTATAGGACAGGTAGCACTGCTCTTGCGGGTTTCTAAGACTGTAACTCTTGACGGAGCAGCTGGGGTTACAGTTAGCATCCTGAGGCTGGTGGAAATGTCTCCTTCAACGAGACTGAGACCAAAAGGCTTACAGTCATCCTTGTCACTCTTCCTCCGGGACATGCCATGATCTGTTTGCCAGAAAACCTTGGGGATTCTAACTCTGCAAAAGAGCCAGATTCATCGCTTCTTTTGTCTCTGCCTTCTACCACTTCTACATCATTAATCTCTGATTTCTGCAATAGCCTCCTGCCTGCTCTCCTGCCTCTGCCTTTACAGAAGCATCCACTACATTCAATTCCAAATACACATACCTATTACTCGCTATTATTTACATAATATAAATTTCATTTCTGTCCATATAAATGGAATAAAAGCCATAATCTTTCTACTGGTCTAAGAGATTTCTTTAATTTCTCCTCCACCCCTCTGAAATATTTCTCCCATCACACTAGATCCTGTGATGGGAGGCTCTTCCTGCAGACCTGCCCAGTGCTTCCTTGGGACCCAAGAATGCGGTTCACTCTTTGAAATGGTTTTCTTCTAAGTATCCACTTGACTAGGTCCATTACTTCTTATAGTTCTTTTTCAAATGCCACTTTGTCACTGCTGTGTTTCCTGACAATTGCATAATTACATTTACTTTCTGACCCATCCCAATTCTCCCTGTCTCTCCTGCTTAGCTAATTTTGTCCATAGTACTGAACATCAACTGTCATAGTGTGCAGTTCGTCACGCTCTCGCTCTCGCTCACGCTCACGCTCTCGCTCACGCTCACGCTCTCGCTCTCGCTCTCGCTCTCGCTCACGCTCTCGCTCACGCTCTCGCTCTCGCTCACGCTCTCGCTCTCGCTCACGCTCTCGCTCTCGCTCACGCTCTCGCTCTCGCTCTCGCTCTCGCTCACGCTCTCGCTCACGCTCTCGCTCTCGCTCTCGCTCTCGCTCTCGCTCTCGCTCTCGCTCTCGCTCTCGCTCTCGCTCACGCTCTCGCTCTCGCTCACGCTCTCGCTCTCGCTCACGCTCTCGCTCTCGCTCACGCTCTCGCTCTCGCTCACGCTCTCGCTCTCGCTCACGCTCTCGCTCTCGCTCACGCTCTCGCTCTCGCTCACGCTCTCGCTCTCGCTCACGCTCTCGCTCTCGCTCACGCTCTCGCTCTCGCTCTCGCTCTCGCTCTCGCTCTCGCTCTCGCTCTCGCTCTCGCTCACGCTCTCGCTCTCGCTCACGCTCACGCTCTCGCTCACGCTCTCGCTCTCGCTCACGCTCTCGCTCTCGCTCTCGCTCTCGCTCTCGCTCTCGCTCTCGCTCTCGCTCTCGCTCACGCTCTCGCTCTCGCTCACGCTCTCGCTCTCGCTCTCGCTCTCGCTCTCGCTCACGCTCTCGCTCTCGCTCTCGCTCTCGCTCACGCTCTCGCTCTCGCTCTCGCTCACGCTCTCGCTCTCGCTCACGCTCTCGCTCTCGCTCACGCTCTCGCTCTCGCTCACGCTCTCGCTCTCGCTCTCGCTCTCGCTCACGCTCTCGCTCTCGCTCACGCTCTCGCTCTCGCTCACGCTCTCGCTCTCGCTCACGCTCTCGCTCTCGCTCACGCTCTCGCTCTCGCTCACGCTCTCGCTCTCGCTCACGCTCTCGCTCACGCTCTCGCTCTCGCTCTCGCTCTCGCTCACGCTCTCGCTCTCGCTCACGCTCTCGCTCTCGCTCACGCTCTCGCTCTCGCTCACGCTCTCGCTCTCGCTCACGCTCTCGCTCTCGCTCACGCTCTCGCTCTCGCTCACGCTCTCGCTCTCGCTCACGCTCTCGCTCTCGCTCACGCTCTCGCTCTCGCTCACGCTCTCGCTCTCGCTCACGCTCTCGCTCTCGCTCACGCTCTCGCTCTCGCTCACGCTCTCGCTCTCGCTCTCGCTCTCGCTCTCGCTCTCGCTCTCGCTCTCGCTCTCGCTCTCGCTCACGCTCTCGCTCTCGCTCTCGCTCACGCTCTCGCTCACGCTCACGCTCTCGCTCTCGCTCACGCTCTCGCTCTGGCTCACGCTCACGCTCTCGCTCACGCTCTCGCTCTCGCTCACGCTCTCGCTCTCGCTCACGCTCTCGCTCTCGCTCACGCTCTCGCTCTCGCTCTCGCTCTCGCTCACGCTCTCGCTCTCGCTCACGCTCTCGCTCTCGCTCACGCTCTCGCTCTCGCTCACGCTCTCGCTCTCGCTCACGCTCTCGCTCTCGCTCACGCTCTCGCTCTCGCTCACGCTCTCGCTCTCGCTCACGCTCTCGCTCTCGCTCACGCTCTCGCTCTCGCTCACGCTCTCGCTCTCGCTCACGCTCTCGCTCTCGCTCACGCTCTCGCTCTCGCTCACGCTCTCGCTCTCGCTCACGCTCTCGCTCTCGCTCACGCTCTCGCTCTCGCTCACGCTCTCGCTCTCGCTCACGCTCTCGCTCTCGCTCACGCTCTCGCTCTCGCTCACGCTCTCGCTCTCGCTCACGCTCTCGCTCTCGCTCACGCTCTCGCTCTCGCTCACGCTCTCGCTCTCGCTCACGCTCTCGCTCTCGCTGATTTAGGAGGCTCAGCACAAGGCTCTTGATTCATGTTTCACTCATGGTGGCTCTTTTTCCCCAAGAGTAATAAAACCCCATTTCTGATTCACAGCTAACGAAATGTCCACACTAAACAGTCCCACATTAGGGTTTATTTGCATGGCCCGATCACACGGGGTATCGTGTTCATTCGTTACATTGTTAGCAAATTATCCAGTCTCCTGGATAGATCACAACCACCTCACATTTGCATTCGCGGGTCTCTATGAATCAGCCTCAACTCAATGGCAATGAATTTTTTAGTTCGGTTAACCCAGTTAGTTGGCGAGAGTTACAGAGATTAAGGCTGGAAGATATCAAGTCATTCACTGCATTGCATTTGGCTGCTTTCAAAAACTAGCCCATGACAACTCCATGGGTCATAGCAGAATATTATTCAATATAGGGCTTAGGTCAAAGGGCACTGGAAATATACTATAACTATCACCGTGGGCTGAAGTACACCAATTATCATGAAATTGGTGCAGGATCAGGCAGAATTTCAGCATTTGTTCTGTTTTGCATGGGATCAGCATGTGTAAGGGCTGACCCAATGACAACTAACTGCAGCATATTGAAGCACTGCGTTAACTGAAATGCATAATCCCTAAAATTAAAGCATTATTGTTCTCACTAAAAGTAAGCACTTCCTTTATTCCCACCCCACCACACCCCGCTTTCTTAGTAGAAGGAGTGAGTGTTCCCTTCTTGCTTATGACATAAAGTAGAAAATTTCCATCCTGGACTTAGATTCAGCATCAGTAAAATCCATCTTATCTGTGCAAATTTCTCTCACCATTCTACTTTTCCAAGATTTCGATTGGGATTTTGATTAATAATGTATCTATTTAATCCTATATACAAGGTGAATAAAATGTGCATGGCTTTAAACCTCTTGAGTTTGCATTGCAGAAAAAAGTAAATCAACTTACATGGACAATTAATGATATGTTACCTTCTTTTGCCATTTGATCATTTCTTGTTTATATGTTTTTCACCAAAACATTGCCAATTTTTCATAGAAATGATCACATCTAGTATTTTTATACATTGCTCCTTGGCTGCCGGCAGGTGCTCATTCATTCAATAAGTATTGAATAGCTAATAACACGTTAGACCTTGGGGATGAAATCCTGAACAAGACAAAAATGATTTTATTTCTTCTAGTGAAGCTAACCGTATAGTAATAAATTCCAATGACTAAACATTCAATAATAAACCTGGGAACTGAGTATTAAAGTAGGAGAAGTGCAAGTTCTCTGGGAGGAAATAGACCAGGCTAAAAGACAACACACAGCCATTACGTCAATGTCTACTGATAGCAGCCCTATAGCTAGGGCAGGGAGACGTGCCCCGCACGTTTCTGAGACTATAACTTTTTATGGGAGCAGACAGTCTTGCTTTTTTTCCTGGAGTAAGTAGAAAACCCCGTTATCAAGTCGATGCCAACTCCCAACGATGGTATAGGACAGGTAGCACTGCTCTTGCGGGTTTCTAAGACTGTAACTCTTGACGGAGCAGCTGGGGTTACAGTTAGCATCCTGAGGCTGGTGGAAATGTCTCCTTCAACGAGACTGAGACCAAAAGGCTTACAGTCATCCTTGTCACTCTTCCTCCGGGACATGCCATGATCTGTTTGCCAGAAAACCTTGGGGATTCTAACTCTGCAAAAGAGCCAGATTCATCGCTTCTTTTGTCTCTGCCTTCTACCACTTCTACATCATTAATCTCTGATTTCTGCAATAGCCTCCTGCCTGCTCTCCTGCCTCTGCCTTTACAGAAGCATCCACTACATTCAATTCCAAATACACATACCTATTACTCGCTATTATTTACATAATATAAATTTCATTTCTGTCCATATCAATGGAATAAAAGCCATAATCTTTCTACTGGTCTAAGAGATTTCTTTAATTTCTCCTCCACCCCTCTGAAATATTTCTCCCATCACACTAGATCCTGTGATGGGAGGCTCTTCCTGCAGACCTGCCCAGTGCTTCCTTGGGACCCAAGAATGCGGTTCACTCTTTGAAATGGTTTTCTTCTAAGTATCCACTTGACTAGGTCCATTACTTCTTATAGTTCTTTTTCAAATGCCACTTTGTCACTGCTGTGTTTCCTGACAATTGCATAATTACATTTACTTTCTGACCCATCCCAATTCTCCCTGTCTCTCCTGCTTAGCTAATTTTGTCCATAGTACTGAACATCAACTGTCATAGTGTGCAGTTCGTCACGCTCTCGCTCTCGCTCACGCTCACGCTCTCGCTCACGCTCACGCTCTCGCTCTCGCTCTCGCTCTCGCTCACGCTCTCGCTCACGCTCTCGCTCACGCTCTCGCTCTCGCTCACGCTCTCGCTCTCGCTCACGCTCTCGCTCTCGCTCACGCTCTCGCTCTCGCTCTCGCTCTCGCTCTCGCTCACGCTCTCGCTCTCGCTCTCGCTCTCGCTCTCGCTCTCGCTCTCGCTCTCGCTCTCGCTCTCGCTCTCGCTCACGCTCTCGCTCTCGCTCACGCTCTCGCTCTCGCTCTCGCTCACGCTCTCGCTCTCGCTCACGCTCTCGCTCTCGCTCACGCTCTCGCTCTCGCTCACGCTCTCGCTCTCGCTCACGCTCTCGCTCTCGCTCACGCTCTCGCTCTCGCTCACGCTCTCGCTCTCGCTCACGCTCTCGCTCTCGCTCACGCTCTCGCTCTCGCTCTCGCTCTCGCTCTCGCTCTCGCTCTCGCTCTCGCTCACGCTCTCGCTCTCGCTCACGCTCTCGCTCTCGCTCACGCTCTCGCTCTCGCTCACGCTCTCGCTCTCGCTCACGCTCACGCTCTCGCTCACGCTCTCGCTCTCGCTCTCGCTCTCGCTCTCGCTCTCGCTCTCGCTCTCGCTCTCGCTCTCGCTCTCGCTCACGCTCTCGCTCTCGCTCACGCTCTCGCTCTCGCTCTCGCTCTCGCTCACGCTCACGCTCTCGCTCACGCTCTCGCTCTCGCTCACGCTCTCGCTCTCGCTCACGCTCTCGCTCTCGCTCACGCTCTCGCTCTCGCTCACGCTCTCGCTCTCGCTCACGCTCTCGCTCTCGCTCTCGCTCTCGCTCTCGCTCTCGCTCTCGCTCTCGCTCACGCTCTCGCTCTCGCTCACGCTCTCGCTCTCGCTCTCGCTCTCGCTCACGCTCTCGCTCTCGCTCACGCTCTCGCTCTCGCTCACGCTCTCGCTCTCGCTCACGCTCACGCTCTCGCTCACGCTCTCGCTCTCGCTCACGCTCTCGCTCTCGCTCACGCTCTCGCTCTCGCTCACGCTCTCGCTCTCGCTCACGCTCTCGCTCTCGCTCACGCTCTCGCTCTCGCTCACGCTCTCGCTCTCGCTCACGCTCTCGCTGATTTAGGAGGCTCAGCACAAGGCTCTTGATTCATGTTTCACTCATGGTGGCTCTTTTTCCCCAAGAGTAATAAAACCCCATTTCTGATTCACAGCTAACGAAATGTCCACACTAAACAGTCCCACATTAGGGTTTATTTGCATGGCCCGATCACACGGGGTATCGTGTTCATTCGTTACATTGTTAGCAAATTATCCAGTCTCCTGGATAGATCACAACCACCTCACATTTGCATTCGCGGGTCTCTATGAATCAGCCTCAACTCAATGGCAATGAATTTTTTAGTTCGGTTAACCCAGTTAGTTGGCGAGAGTTACAGAGATTAAGGCTGGAAGATATCAAGTCATTCACTGCATTGCATTTGGCTGCTTTCAAAAACTAGCCCATGACAACTCCATGGGTCATAGCAGAATATTATTCAATATAGGGCTTAGGTCAAAGGGCACTGGAAATATACTATAACTATCACCGTGGGCTGAAGTACACCAATTATCATGAAATTGGTGCAGGATCAGGCAGAATTTCAGCATTTGTTCTGTTTTGCATGGGATCAGCATGTGTAAGGGCTGACCCAATGACAACTAACTGCAGCATATTGAAGCACTGCGTTAACTGAAATGCATAATCCCTAAAATTAAAGCATTATTGTTCTCACTAAAAGTAAGCACTTCCTTTATTCCCACCCCACCACACCCCGCTTTCTTAGTAGAAGGAGTGAGTGTTCCCTTCTTGCTTATGACATAAAGTAGAAAATTTCCATCCTGGACTTAGATTCAGCATCAGTAAAATCCATCTTATCTGTGCAAATTTCTCTCACCATTCTACTTTTCCAAGATTTCGATTGGGATTTTGATTAATAATGTATCTATTTAATCCTATATACAAGGTGAATAAAATGTGCATGGCTTTAAACCTCTTGAGTTTGCATTGCAGAAAAAAGTAAATCAACTTACATGGACAATTAATGATATGTTACCTTCTTTTGCCATTTGATCATTTCTTGTTTATATGTTTTTCACCAAAACATTGCCAATTTTTCATAGAAATGATCACATCTAGTATTTTTATACGTTGCTCCTTGGCTGCCGGCAGGTGCTCATTCATTCAATAAGTATTGAATAGCTAATAACACGTTAGACCTTGGGGATGAAATCCTGAACAAGACAAAAATGATTTTATTTCTTCTAGTGAAGCTAACCGTATAGTAATAAATTCCAATGACTAAACATTCAATAATAAACCTGGGAACTGAGTATTAAAGTAGGAGAAGTGCAAGTTCTCTGGGAGGAAATAGACCAGGCTAAAAGACAACACACAGCCATCACGTCAATGTCTACTGATAGCAGCCCTATAGCTAGGGCAGGGAGACGTGCCCCGCACGTTTCTGAGACTATAACTTTTTATGGGAGCAGACAGTCTTGCTTTTTTTCCTGGAGTAAGTAGAAAACCCCGTTATCAAGTCGATGCCAACTCCCAACGATGGTATAGGACAGGTAGCACTGCTCTTGCGGGTTTCTAAGACTGTAACTCTTGACGGAGCAGCTGGGGTTACAGTTAGCATCCTGAGGCTGGTGGAAATGTCTCCTTCAACGAGACTGAGACCAAAAGGCTTACAGTCATCCTTGTCACTCTTCCTCCGGGACATGCCATGATCTGTTTGCCAGAAAACCTTGGGGATTCTAACTCTGCAAAAGAGCCAGATTCATCGCTTCTTTTGTCTCTGCCTTCTACCACTTCTACATCATTAATCTCTGATTTCTGCAATAGCCTCCTGCCTGCTCTCCTGCCTCTGCCTTTACAGAAGCATCCACTACATTCAATTCCAAATACACATACCTATTACTCGCTATTATTTACATAATATAAATTTCATTTCTGTCCATATCAATGGAATAAAAGCCATAATCTTTCTACTGGTCTAAGAGATTTCTTTAATTTCTCCTCCACCCCTCTGAAATATTTCTCCCATCACACTAGATCCTGTGATGGGAGGCTCTTCCTGCAGACCTGCCCAGTGCTTCCTTGGGACCCAAGAATGCGGTTCACTCTTTGAAATGGTTTTCTTCTAAGTATCCACTTGACTAGGTCCATTACTTCTTATAGTTCTTTTTCAAATGCCACTTTGTCACTGCTGTGTTTCCTGACAATTGCATAATTACATTTACTTTCTGACCCATCCCAATTCTCCCTGTCTCTCCTGCTTAGCTAATTTTGTCCATAGTACTGAACATCAACTGTCATAGTGTGCAGTTCGTCACGCTCTCGCTCTCGCTCACGCTCTCGCTCTCGCTCACGCTCACGCTCTCGCTCACGCTCACGCTCTCGCTCTCGCTCTCGCTCACGCTCACGCTCTCGCTCACGCTCACGCTCTCGCTCTCGCTCTCGCTCTCGCTCACGCTCTCGCTCTCGCTCTCGCTCACGCTCTCGCTCTCGCTCTCGCTCACGCTCTCGCTCTCGCTCACGCTCTCGCTCTCGCTCACGCTCTCGCTCTCGCTCTCGCTCTCGCTCTCGCTCACGCTCTCGCTCTCGCTCTCGCTCTCGCTCTCGCTCTCGCTCTCGCTCTCGCTCACGCTCTCGCTCTCGCTCTCGCTCTCGCTCTCGCTCTCGCTCTCGCTCTCGCTCACGCTCTCGCTCTCGCTCACGCTCTCGCTCTCGCTCACGCTCTCGCTCTCGCTCACGCTCTCGCTCTCGCTCTCGCTCTCGCTCTCGCTCTCGCTCTCGCTCACGCTCTCGCTCTCGCTCACGCTCTCGCTCTCGCTCACGCTCTCGCTCTCGCTCACGCTCTCGCTCTCGCTCACGCTCTCGCTCTCGCTCACGCTCTCGCTCTCGCTCACGCTCTCGCTCTCGCTCACGCTCTCGCTCTCGCTCACGCTCTCGCTCTCGCTCTCGCTCTCGCTCTCGCTCTCGCTCTCGCTCTCGCTCTCGCTCTCGCTCACGCTCTCGCTCACGCTCTCGCTCTCGCTCACGCTCTCGCTCTCGCTCACGCTCTCGCTCTCGCTCACGCTCTCGCTCACGCTCTCGCTCTCGCTCACGCTCTCGCTCTCGCTCACGCTCTCGCTCTCGCTCACGCTCTCGCTCTCGCTCACGCTCTCGCTCTCGCTCTCGCTCTCGCTCTCGCTCACGCTCTCGCTCTCGCTCTCGCTCTCGCTCTCGCTCTCGCTCTCGCTCACGCTCTCGCTCTCGCTCTCGCTCACGCTCTCGCTCTCGCTCACGCTCTCGCTCTCGCTCACGCTCTCGCTCTCGCTCACGCTCTCGCTCTCGCTCACGCTCTCGCTCTCGCTCACGCTCTCGCTCTCGCTCACGCTCTCGCTCTCGCTCACGCTCTCGCTCTCGCTCACGCTCTCGCTCTCGCTCACGCTCTCGCTCTCGCTCACGCTCTCGCTCTCGCTCACGCTCTCGCTCTCGCTCACGCTCTCGCTCTCGCTCACGCTCTCGCTCTCGCTCACGCTCTCGCTCTCGCTCACGCTCTCGCTCTCGCTCACGCTCTCGCTCTCGCTCACGCTCTCGCTCTCGCTCACGCTCTCGCTCTCGCTCACGCTCTCGCTCTCGCTCACGCTCTCGCTCTCGCTCACGCTCTCGCTCTCGCTCACGCTCTCGCTCTCGCTCACGCTCTCGCTCTCGCTCACGCTCTCGCTCTCGCTCACGCTCTCGCTCTCGCTCACGCTCTCGCTCTCGCTCTCGCTCTCGCTCTCGCTCTCGCTCTCGCTCTCGCTCTCGCTCACGCTCTCGCTCTCGCTCTCGCTCTCGCTCACGCTCTCGCTCTCGCTCACGCTCTCGCTCTCGCTCACGCTCTCGCTCTCGCTCACGCTCTCGCTCTCGCTCACGCTCTCGCTCTCGCTCACGCTCTCGCTCTCGCTCACGCTCTCGCTCTCGCTCACGCTCTCGCTCTCGCTCACGCTCTCGCTCTCGCTCACGCTCTCGCTCTCGCTCACGCTCTCGCTCTCGCTCACGCTCTCGCTCTCGCTCACGCTCTCGCTCTCGCTCACGCTCTCGCTCTCGCTCACGCTCTCGCTCTCGCTCACGCTCTCGCTCTCGCTCACGCTCTCGCTCTCGCTCACGCTCTCGCTCTCGCTCACGCTCTCGCTCTCGCTCACGCTCTCGCTCTCGCTCACGCTCTCGCTCTCGCTCACGCTCTCGCTCTCGCTCACGCTCTCGCTCTCGCTCACGCTCTCGCTCTCGCTCACGCTCTCGCTCTCGCTCACGCTCTCGCTGATTTAGGAGGCTCAGCACAAGGCTCTTGATTCATGTTTCACTCATGGTGGCTCTTTTTCCCCAAGAGTAATAAAACCCCATTTCTGATTCACAGCTAACGAAATGTCCACACTAAACAGTCCCACATTAGGGTTTATTTGCATGGCCCGATCACACGGGGTATCGTGTTCATTCGTTACATTGTTAGCAAATTATCCAGTCTCCTGGATAGATCACAACCACCTCACATTTGCATTCGCGGGTCTCTATGAATCAGCCTCAACTCAATGGCAATGAATTTTTTAGTTCGGTTAACCCAGTTAGTTGGCGAGAGTTACAGAGATTAAGGCTGGAAGATATCAAGTCATTCACTGCATTGCATTTGGCTGCTTTCAAAAACTAGCCCATGACAACTCCATGGGTCATAGCAGAATATTATTCAATATAGGGCTTAGGTCAAAGGGCACTGGAAATATACTATAACTATCACCGTGGGCTGAAGTACACCAATTATCATGAAATTGGTGCAGGATCAGGCAGAATTTCAGCATTTGTTCTGTTTTGCATGGGATCAGCATGTGTTAGGGCTGACCCAATGACAACTAACTGCAGCATATTGAAGCACTGCGTTAACTGAAATGCATAATCCCTAAAATTAAAGCATTATTGTTCTCACTAAAAGTAAGCACTTCCTTTATTCCCACCCCACCACACCCCGCTTTCTTAGTAGAAGGAGTGAGTGTTCCCTTCTTGCTTATGACATAAAGTAGAAAATTTCCATCCTGGACTTAGATTCAGCATCAGTAAAATCCATCTTATCTGTGCAAATTTCTCTCACCATTCTACTTTTCCAAGATTTCGATTGGGATTTTGATTAATAATGTATCTATTTAATCCTATATACAAGGTGAATAAAATGTGCATGGCTTTAAACCTCTTGAGTTTGCATTGCAGAAAAAAGTAAATCAACTTACATGGACAATTAATGATATGTTACCTTCTTTTGCCATTTGATCATTTCTTGTTTATATGTTTTTCACC
>NC_134537.1:71220896-71235896 GCF_050624435.1 Tenrec ecaudatus | reverse complement strand
CGCTATTATTTACATAATATAAATTTCATTTCTGTCCATATCAATGGAATAAAAGCCATAATCTTTCTACTGGTCTAAGAGATTTCTTTAATTTCTCCTCCACCCCTCTGAAATATTTCTCCCATCACACTAGATCCTGTGATGGGAGGCTCTTCCTGCAGACCTGCCCAGTGCTTCCTTGGGACCCAAGAATGCGGTTCACTCTTTGAAATGGTTTTCTTCTAAGTATCCACTTGACTAGGTCCATTACTTCTTATAGTTCTTTTTCAAATGCCACTTTGTCACTGCTGTGTTTCCTGACAATTGCATAATTACATTTACTTTCTGACCCATCCCAATTCTCCCTGTCTCTCCTGCTTAGCTAATTTTGTCCATAGTACTGAACATCAACTGTCATAGTGTGCAGTTCGTCACGCTCTCGCTCTCGCTCACGCTCTCGCTCTCGCTCACGCTCACGCTCTCGCTCACGCTCACGCTCTCGCTCTCGCTCTCGCTCTCGCTCACGCTCTCGCTCTCGCTCTCGCTCTCGCTCACGCTCTCGCTCTCGCTCTCGCTCTCGCTCACGCTCTCGCTCTCGCTCTCGCTCTCGCTCTCGCTCTCGCTCTCGCTCTCGCTCTCGCTCTCGCTCTCGCTCACGCTCTCGCTCTCGCTCACGCTCTCGCTCTCGCTCACGCTCTCGCTCTCGCTCACGCTCTCGCTCTCGCTCTCGCTCTCGCTCTCGCTCACGCTCTCGCTCTCGCTCACGCTCTCGCTCTCGCTCACGCTCTCGCTCTCGCTCACGCTCTCGCTCTCGCTCTCGCTCTCGCTCACGCTCTCGCTCTCGCTCACGCTCTCGCTCTCGCTCTCGCTCTCGCTCACGCTCTCGCTCTCGCTCACGCTCTCGCTCTCGCTCACGCTCTCGCTCTCGCTCTCGCTCACGCTCTCGCTCTCGCTCACGCTCTCGCTCTCGCTCACGCTCTCGCTCTCGCTCACGCTCTCGCTCTCGCTCTCGCTCACGCTCTCGCTCTCGCTCACGCTCTCGCTCTCGCTCACGCTCTCGCTCTCGCTCACGCTCTCGCTCTCGCTCACGCTCTCGCTCTCGCCCACGCTCTCGCTCTCGCTCACGCTCTCGCTCTCGCCCACGCTCTCGCTCTCGCCCACGCTCTCGCTCTCGCCCACGCTCTCGCTCTCGCTCACGCTCTCGCTCTCGCCCACGCTCTCGCTCTCGCCCACGCTCTCGCTCTCGCCCACGCTCTCGCTCTCGCCCACGCTCTCGCTCTCGCTCTCGCTCACGCTCTCGCTCTCGCTCACGCTCTCGCTCTCGCTCACGCTCTCGCTCTCGCTCACGCTCTCGCTCTCGCTCACGCTCTCGCTCTCGCTCACGCTCTCGCTCTCGCTCACGCTCTCGCTCTCGCTCACGCTCTCGCTCTCGCTCACGCTCTCGCTCTCGCTCACGCTCTCGCTCTCGCTCACGCTCTCGCTCTCGCTCACGCTCTCGCTCTCGCTCTCGCTCTCGCTCTCGCTCTCGCTCTCGCTCTCGCTCTCGCTCTCGCTCTCGCTCACGCTCTCGCTCTCGCTCACGCTCTCGCTCTCGCTCACGCTCTCGCTCTCGCTCACGCTCTCGCTCTCGCTCACGCTCTCGCTCTCGCTCACGCTCTCGCTCTCGCTCACGCTCTCGCTCTCGCTCACGCTCTCGCTCTCGCTCACGCTCTCGCTCTCGCTCACGCTCTCGCTCTCGCTCACGCTCTCGCTCTCGCTCACGCTCTCGCTGATATAGAGGCTCAGCACAAGGCTCTTGATTCATGTTTCACTCATGGTGGCTCTTTTTCCCCAAGAGTAATAAAACCCCATTTCTGATTCACAGCTAACGAAATGTCCACACTAAACAGTCCCACATTAGGGTTTATTTGCATGGCCCGATCACACGGGGTATCGTGTTCATTCGTTACATTGTTAGCAAATTATCCAGTCTCCTGGATAGATCACAACCACCTCACATTTGCATTCGCGGGTCTCTATGAATCAGCCTCAACTCAATGGCAATGAATTTTTTAGTTCGGTTAACCCAGTTAGTTGGCGAGAGTTACAGAGATTAAGGCTGGAAGATATCAAGTCATTCACTGCATTGCATTTGGCTGCTTTCAAAAACTAGCCCATGACAACTCCATGGGTCATAGCAGAATATTATTCAATATAGGGCTTAGGTCAAAGGGCACTGGAAATATACTATAACTATCACCGTGGGCTGAAGTACACCAATTATCATGAAATTGGTGCAGGATCAGGCAGAATTTCAGCATTTGTTCTGTTTTGCATGGGATCAGCATGTGTAAGGGCTGACCCAATGACAACTAACTGCAGCATATTGAAGCACTGCGTTAACTGAAATGCATAATCCCTAAAATTAAAGCATTATTGTTCTCACTAAAAGTAAGCACTTCCTTTATTCCCACCCCACCACACCCCGCTTTCTTAGTAGAAGGAGTGAGTGTTCCCTTCTTGCTTATGACATAAAGTAGAAAATTTCCATCCTGGACTTAGATTCAGCATCAGTAAAATCCATCTTATCTGTGCAAATTTCTCTCACCATTCTACTTTTCCAAGATTTCGATTGGGATTTTGATTAATAATGTATCTATTTAATCCTATATACAAGGTGAATAAAATGTGCATGGCTTTAAACCTCTTGAGTTTGCATTGCAGAAAAAAGTAAATCAACTTACATGGACAATTAATGATATGTTACCTTCTTTTGCCATTTGATCATTTCTTGTTTATATGTTTTTCACCAAAACATTGCCAATTTTTCATAGAAATGATCACATCTAGTATTTTTATACGTTGCTCCTTGGCTGCCGGCAGGTGCTCATTCATTCAATAAGTATTGAATAGCTAATAACACGTTAGACCTTGGGGATGAAATCCTGGACAAGACAAAAATGATTTTATTTCTTCTAGTGAAGCTAACCGTATAGTAATAAATTCCAATGACTAAACATTCAATAATAAACCTGGGAACTGAGTATTAAAGTAGGAGAAGTGCAAGTTCTCTGGGAGGAAATAGACCAGGCTAAAAGACAACACACAGCCATTACGTCAATGTCTACTGATAGCAGCCCTATAGCTAGGGCAGGGAGACGTGCCCCGCACGTTTCTGAGACTATAACTTTTTATGGGAGCAGACAGTCTTGCTTTTTTTCCTGGAGTAAGTAGAAAACCCCGTTATCAAGTCGATGCCAACTCCCAACGATGGTATAGGACAGGTAGCACTGCTCTTGCGGGTTTCTAAGACTGTAACTCTTGACGGAGCAGCTGGGGTTACAGTTAGCATCCTGAGGCTGGTGGAAATGTCTCCTTCAACGAGACTGAGACCAAAAGGCTTACAGTCATCCTTGTCACTCTTCCTCCGGGACATGCCATGATCTGTTTGCCAGAAAACCTTGGGGATTCTAACTCTGCAAAAGAGCCAGATTCATCGCTTCTTTTGTCTCTGCCTTCTACCACTTCTACATCATTAATCTCTGATTTCTGCAATAGCCTCCTGCCTGCTCTCCTGCCTCTGCCTTTACAGAAGCATCCACTACATTCAATTCCAAATACACATACCTATTACTCGCTATTATTTACATAATATAAATTTCATTTCTGTCCATATCAATGGAATAAAAGCCATAATCTTTCTACTGGTCTAAGAGATTTCTTTAATTTCTCCTCCACCCCTCTGAAATATTTCTCCCATCACACTAGATCCTGTGATGGGAGGCTCTTCCTGCAGACCTGCCCAGTGCTTCCTTGGGACCCAAGAATGCGGTTCACTCTTTGAAATGGTTTTCTTCTAAGTATCCACTTGACTAGGTCCATTACTTCTTATAGTTCTTTTTCAAATGCCACTTTGTCACTGCTGTGTTTCCTGACAATTGCATAATTACATTTACTTTCTGACCCATCCCAATTCTCCCTGTCTCTCCTGCTTAGCTAATTTTGTCCATAGTACTGAACATCAACTGTCATAGTGTGCAGTTCGTCACGCTCTCGCTCACGCTCTCGCTCTCGCTCACGCTCACGCTCTCGCTCACGCTCACGCTCTCGCTCTCGCTCTCGCTCTCGCTCACGCTCTCGCTCTCGCTCTCGCTCTCGCTCACGCTCTCGCTCTCGCTCACGCTCTCGCTCTCGCTCTCGCTCACGCTCACGCTCTCGCTCTCGCTCACGCTCTCGCTCTCGCTCTCGCTCTCGCTCTCGCTCACGCTCTCGCTCTCGCTCTCGCTCTCGCTCTCGCTCTCGCTCACGCTCTCGCTCTCGCTCTCGCTCTCGCTCTCGCTCTCGCTCTCGCTCTCGCTCTCGCTCTCGCTCACGCTCTCGCTCTCGCTCACGCTCTCGCTCTCGCTCACGCTCTCGCTCTCGCTCACGCACTCGCTCTCGCTCACGCTCTCGCTCACGCTCTCGCTCTCGCTCACGCTCTCGCTCTCGCTCACGCTCTCGCTCTCGCTCTCGCTCTCGCTCTCGCTCTCGCTCTCGCTCTCGCTCTCGCTCACGCTCTCGCTCTCGCTCTCGCTCTCGCTCACGCTCTCGCTCTCGCTCTCGCTCACGCTCTCGCTCTCGGTCACGCTCTCGCTCTCGCTCTCGCTCACGCTCTCGCTCTCGCTCTCGCTCTCGCTCTCGCTCTCGCTCTCGCTCACGCTCTCGCTCTCGCTCTCGCTCTCGCTCTCGCTCACGCTCTCGCTCTCGCTCTCGCTCTCGCTCTCGCTCTCGCTCACGCTCTCGCTCTCGCTCACGCTCTCGCTCTCGCTCACGCTCTCGCTCTCGCTCACGCTCTCGCTCTCGCTCACGCTCTCGCTCTCGCTCTCGCTCACGCTCTCGCTCTCGCTCACGCTCTCGCTCTCGCTCTCGCTCACGCTCTCGCTCTCGCTCACGCTCTCGCTCTCGCTCACGCTCTCGCTCTCGCTCACGCTCTCGCTCTCGCTCACGCTCTCGCTCACGCTCTCGCTCTCGCTCTCGCTCTCGCTCTCGCTCTCGCTCTCGCTCTCGCTCTCGCTCTCGCTCTCGCTCTCGCTCTCGCTCACGCTCTCGCTCTCGCTCACGCTCTCGCTCACGCTCTCGCTCACGCTCTCGCTCTCGCTCACGCTCTCGCTCTCGCTCACGCTCTCGCTCTCGCTCACGCTCTCGCTCTCGCTCACGCTCTCGCTCTCGCTCACGCTCTCGCTCTCGCTCACGCTCTCGCTCTCGCTCACGCTCTCGCTCTCGCTCACGCTCTCGCTCTCGCTCACGCTCTCGCTCTCGCTCACGCTCTCGCTCTCGCTCACGCTCTCGCTCTCGCTCACGCTCTCGCTCTGACTGCATTGCATTTGGCTGCTTTCAAAAACTAGCCCATGACAACTCCATGGGTCATAGCAGAATATTATTCAATATAGGGCTTAGGTCAAAGGGCACTGGAAATATACTATAACTATCACCGTGGGCTGAAGTACACCAATTATCATGAAATTGGTGCAGGATCAGGCAGAATTTCAGCATTTGTTCTGTTTTGCATGGGATCAGCATGTGTAAGGGCTGACCCAATGACAACTAACTGCAGCATATTGAAGCACTGCGTTAACTGAAATGCATAATCCCTAAAATTAAAGCATTATTGTTCTCACTAAAAGTAAGCACTTCCTTTATTCCCACCCCACCACACCCCGCTTTCTTAGTAGAAGGAGTGAGTGTTCCCTTCTTGCTTATGACATAAAGTAGAAAATTTCCATCCTGGACTTAGATTCAGCATCAGTAAAATCCATCTTATCTGTGCAAATTTCTCTCACCATTCTACTTTTCCAAGATTTCGATTGGGATTTTGATTAATAATGTATCTATTTAATCCTATATACAAGGTGAATAAAATGTGCATGGCTTTAAACCTCTTGAGTTTGCATTGCAGAAAAAAGTAAATCAACTTACATGGACAATTAATGATATGTTACCTTCTTTTGCCATTTGATCATTTCTTGTTTATATGTTTTTCACCAAAACATTGCCAATTTTTCATAGAAATGATCACATCTAGTATTTTTATACGTTGCTCCTTGGCTGCCGGCAGGTGCTCATTCATTCAATAAGTATTGAATAGCTAATAACACGTTAGACCTTGGGGATGAAATCCTGAACAAGACAAAAATGATTTTATTTCTTCTAGTGAAGCTAACCGTATAGTAATAAATTCCAATGACTAAACATTCAATAATAAACCTGGGAACTGAGTATTAAAGTAGGAGAAGTGCAAGTTCTCTGGGAGGAAATAGACCAGGCTAAAAGACAACACACAGCCATTACGTCAATGTCTACTGATAGCAGCCCTATAGCTAGGGCAGGGAGACGTGCCCCGCACGTTTCTGAGACTATAACTTTTTATGGGAGCAGACAGTCTTGCTTTTTTTCCTGGAGTAAGTAGAAAACCCCGTTATCAAGTCGATGCCAACTCCCAACGATGGTATAGGACAGGTAGCACTGCTCTTGCGGGTTTCTAAGACTGTAACTCTTGACGGAGCAGCTGGGGTTACAGTTAGCATCCTGAGGCTGGTGGAAATGTCTCCTTCAACGAGACTGAGACCAAAAGGCTTACAGTCATCCTTGTCACTCTTCCTCCGGGACATGCCATGATCTGTTTGCCAGAAAACCTTGGGGATTCTAACTCTGCAAAAGAGCCAGATTCATCGCTTCTTTTGTCTCTGCCTTCTACCACTTCTACATCATTAATCTCTGATTTCTGCAATAGCCTCCTGCCTGCTCTCCTGCCTCTGCCTTTACAGAAGCATCCACTACATTCAATTCCAAATACACATACCTATTACTCGCTATTATTTACATAATATAAATTTCATTTCTGTCCATATCAATGGAATAAAAGCCATAATCTTTCTACTGGTCTAAGAGATTTCTTTAATTTCTCCTCCACCCCTCTGAAATATTTCTCCCATCACACTAGATCCTGTGATGGGAGGCTCTTCCTGCAGACCTGCCCAGTGCTTCCTTGGGACCCAAGAATGCGGTTCACTCATTGAAATGGTTTTCTTCTAAGTATCCACTTGACTAGGTCCATTACTTCTTATAGTTCTTTTTCAAATGCCACTTTGTCACTGCTGTGTTTCCTGACAATTGCATAATTACATTTACTTTCTGACCCATCCCAATTCTCCCTGTCTCTCCTGCTTAGCTAATTTTGTCCATACTACTGAACATCAACTGTCATAGTGTGCAGTTCGTCACGCTCTCGCTCTCGCTCTCGCTCACGCTCTCGCTCTCGCTCACGCTCTCGCTCTCGCTCACGCTCTCGCTCTCGCTCACGCTCTCGCTCTCGCTCACGCTCTCGCTCTCGCTCACGCTCTCGCTCTCGCTCACGCTCTCGCTCACGCTCTCGCTCTCGCTCACGCTCTCGCTCTCGCTCACGCTCTCGCTCTCGCTCACGCTCTCGCTCTCGCTCACGCTCTCGCTCTCGCTCACGCTCTCGCTCTCGCTCACGCTCTCGCTCTCGCTCTCGCTCTCGCTCTCGCTCTCGCTCTCGCTCTCGCTCACGCTCTCGCTCTCGCTCACGCTCTCGCTCTCGCTCACGCTCTCGCTCTCGCTCTCGCTCTCGCTCACGCTCTCGCTCTCGCTCTCGCTCTCGCTCTCGCTCTCGCTCTCGTTCTCGCTCTCGCTCTCGCTCACGCTCTCGCTCTCGCTCTCGCTCACGCTCTCGCTCTCGCTCACGCTCTCGCTCTCGCTCTCGCTCTCGCTCACGCTCTCGCTCTCGCTCACGCTCTCGCTCTCGCTCTCGCTCTCGCTCTCGCTCTCGCTCACGCTCTCGCTCTCGCTCACGCTCTCGCTCTCGCTCACGCTCTCGCTCTCGCTCACGCTCTCGCTCTCGCTCACGCTCTCGCTCTCGCTCACGCTCTCGCTCTCGCTCACGCTCTCGCTCTCGCTCACGCTCTCGCTCTCGCTCACGCTCTCGCTCTCGCTCACGCTCTCGCTCTCGCTCACGCTCTCGCTCTCGCTCACGCTCTCGCTCTCGCTCACGCTCTCGCTCTCGCTCACGCTCTCGCTCTCGCTCACGCTCTCGCTCTCGCTCACGCTCTCGCTCTCGCTCACGCTCTCGCTCTCGCTCACGCTCTCGCTCTCGCTCTCGCTCACGCTCTCGCTCTCGCTCACGCTCTCGCTCTCGCTCACGCTCTCGCTCTCGCTCACGCTCTCGCTCTCGCTCACGCTCTCGCTCTCGCTCACGCTCTCGCTCTCGCTCACGCTCTCGCTCTCGCTCACGCTCTCGCTCTCGCTCACGCTCTCGCTCTCGCTCACGCTCTCGCTCTCGCTCACGCTCTCGCTCTCGCTCACGCTCTCGCTCTCGCTCACGCTCTCGCTCTCGCTCACGCTCTCGCTCTCGCTCACGCTCTCGCTCTCGCTCACGCTCTCGCTCTCGCTCACGCTCTCGCTCTCGCTCACGCTCTCGCTCTCGCTCACGCTCTCGCTCTCGCTCACGCTCTCGCTCTCGCTCACGCTCTCGCTCTCGCTCACGCTCTCGCTCTCGCTCACGCTCTCGCTCTCGCTCACGCTCTCGCTGATTTAGGAGGCTCAGCACAAGGCTCTTGATTCATGTTTCACTCATGGTGGCTCTTTTTCCCCAAGAGTAATAAAACCCCATTTCTGATTCACAGCTAACGAAATGTCCACACTAAACAGTCCCACATTAGGGTTTATTTGCATGGCCCGATCACACGGGGTATCGTGTTCATTCGTTACATTGTTAGCAAATTATCCAGTCTCCTGGATAGATCACAACCACCTCACATTTGCATTCGCGGGTCTCTATGAATCAGCCTCAACTCAATGGCAATGAATTTTTTAGTTCGGTTAACCCAGTTAGTTGGCGAGAGTTACAGAGATTAAGGCTGGAAGATATCAAGTCATTCACTGCATTGCATTTGGCTGCTTTCAAAAACTAGCCCATGACAACTCCATGGGTCATAGCAGAATATTATTCAATATAGGGCTTAGGTCAAAGGGCACTGGAAATATACTATAACTATCACCGTGGGCTGAAGTACACCAATTATCATGAAATTGGTGCAGGATCAGGCAGAATTTCAGCATTTGTTCTGTTTTGCATGGGATCAGCATGTGTAAGGGCTGACCCAATGACAACTAACTGCAGCATATTGAAGCACTGCGTTAACTGAAATGCATAATCCCTAAAATTAAAGCATTATTGTTCTCACTAAAAGTAAGCACTTCCTTTATTCCCACCCCACCACACCCCGCTTTCTTAGTAGAAGGAGTGAGTGTTCCCTTCTTGCTTATGACATAAAGTAGAAAATTTCCATCCTGGACTTAGATTCAGCATCAGTAAAATCCATCTTATCTGTGCAAATTTCTCTCACCATTCTACTTTTCCAAGATTTCGATTGGGATTTTGATTAATAATGTATCTATTTAATCCTATATACAAGGTGAATAAAATGTGCATGGCTTTAAACCTCTTGAGTTTGCATTGCAGAAAAAAGTAAATCAACTTACATGGACAATTAATGATATGTTACCTTCTTTTGCCATTTGATCATTTCTTGTTTATATGTTTTTCACCAAAACATTGCCAATTTTTCATAGAAATGATCACATCTAGTATTTTTATACGTTGCTCCTTGGCTGCCGGCAGGTGCTCATTCATTCAATAAGTATTGAATAGCTAATAACACGTTAGACCTTGGGGATGAAATCCTGAACAAGACAAAAATGATTTTATTTCTTCTAGTGAAGCTAACCGTATAGTAATAAATTCCAATGACTAAACATTCAATAATAAACCTGGGAACTGAGTATTAAAGTAGGAGAAGTGCAAGTTCTCTGGGAGGAAATAGACCAGGCTAAAAGACAACACACAGCCATTACGTCAATGTCTACTGATAGCAGCCCTATAGCTAGGGCAGGGAGACATGCCCCGCACGTTTCTGAGACTATAACTTTTTATGGGAGCAGACAGTCTTGCTTTTTTTCCTGGAGTAAGTAGAAAACCCCGTTATCAAGTCGATGCCAACTCCCAACGATGGTATAGGACAGGTAGCACTGCTCTTGCGGGTTTCTAAGACTGTAACTCTTGACGGAGCAGCTGGGGTTACAGTTAGCATCCTGAGGCTGGTGGAAATGTCTCCTTCAACGAGACTGAGACCAAAAGGCTTACAGTCATCCTTGTCACTCTTCCTCCGGGACATGCCATGATCTGTTTGCCAGAAAACCTTGGGGATTCTAACTCTGCAAAAGAGCCAGATTCATCGCTTCTTTTGTCTCTGCCTTCTACCACTTCTACATCATTAATCTCTGATTTCTGCAATAGCCTCCTGCCTGCTCTCCTGCCTCTGCCTTTACAGAAGCATCCACTACATTCAATTCCAAATACACATACCTATTACTCGCTATTATTTACATAATATAAATTTCATTTCTGTCCATATCAATGGAATAAAAGCCATAATCTTTCTACTGGTCTAAGAGATTTCTTTAATTTCTCCTCCACCCCTCTGAAATATTTCTCCCATCACACTAGATCCTGTGATGGGAGGCTCTTCCTGCAGACCTGCCCAGTGCTTCCTTGGGACCCAAGAATGCGGTTCACTCTTTGAAATGGTTTTCTTCTAAGTATCCACTTGACTAGGTCCATTACTTCTTATAGTTCTTTTTCAAATGCCACTTTGTCACTGCTGTGTTTCCTGACAATTGCATAATTACATTTACTTTCTGACCCATCCCAATTCTCCCTGTCTCTCCTGCTTAGCTAATTTTGTCCATAGTACTGAACATCAACTGTCATAGTGTGCAGTTCGTCACGCTCTCGCTCACGCTCACGCTCTCGCTCACGCTCACGCTCTCGCTCTCGCTCTCGCTCACGCTCTCGCTCACGCTCTCGCTCTCGCTCACGCTCTCGCTCTCGCTCACGCTCTCGCTCTCGCTCACGCTCTCGCTCTCTCTCTCGCTCTCGCTCACGCTCTCGCTCTCGCTCTCGCTCTCGCTCTCGCTCTCGCTCACGCTCTCGCTCTCGCTCTCGCTCTCGCTCTCGCTCTCGCTCTCGCTCACGCTCTCGCTCTCGCTCACGCTCTCGCTCTCGCTCTCGCTCTCGCTCTCGCTCTCGCTCACGCTCTCGCTCACGCTCTCGCTCTCGCTCACGCTCTCGCTCTCGCTCACGCTCTCGCTCTCGCTCACGCTCTCGCTCTCGCTCACGCTCACGCTCTCGCTCACGCTCTCGCTCTCGCTCACGCTCTCGCTCTCGCTCACGCTCTCGCTCTCGCTCACGCTCTCGCTCTCGCTCACGCTCTCGCTCTCGCTCACGCTCTCGCTCTCGCTCTCGCTCACGCTCTCGCTCTCGCTCACGCTCTCGCTCTCGCTCACGCTCTCGCTCTCGCTCTCGCTCTCGCTCACGCTCTCGCTCTCGCTCACGCTCTCGCTCTCGCTCTCGCTCTCGCTCTCGCTCTCGCTCTCGCTCACGCTCTCGCTCTCGCTCTCGCTCTCGCTCTCGCTCTCGCTCTCGCTCTCGCTCTCGCTCACGCTCTCGCTCTCGCTCACGCTCTCGCTCTCGCTCACGCTCTCGCTCTCGCTCACGCTCTCGCTCTCGCTCACGCTCTCGCTCTCGCTCACGCTCTCGCTCTCGCTCACGCTCTCGCTCTCGCTCACGCTCTCGCTCTCGCTCACGCTCTCGCTCTCGCTCACGCTCTCGCTCTCGCTCACGCTCTCGCTCTCGCTCACGCTCTCGCTCTCGCTCTCGCTCACGCTCTCGCTCTCGCTCACGCTCTCGCTCTCGCTCACGCTCTCGCTCTCGCTCACGCTCTCGCTCTCGCTCACGCTCTCGCTCTCGCTCACGCTCTCGCTCTCGCTCACGCTCTCGCTCTCGCTCACGCTCTCGCTCTCGCTCACGCTCTCGCTCACGCTCACGCTCTCGCTCACGCTCTCGCTCTCGCTCACGCTCTCGCTCTCGCTCACGCTCTCGCTCTCGCTCTCGCTCTCGCTCACGCTCTCGCTCTCGCTCACGCTCTCGCTCTCGCTCACGCTCTCGCTCTCGCTCACGCTCTCGCTCTCGCTCACGCTCTCGCTCTCGCTCACGCTCTCGCTCTCGCTCACGCTCTCGCTCTCGCTCACGCTCTCGCTCTCGCTCACGCTCTCGCTCTCGCTCACGCTCTCGCTCTCGCTCTCGCTCTCGCTCTCGCTCACGCTCTCGCTCTCGCTCACGCTCTCGCTCACGCTCTCGCTCTCGCTCACGCTCTCGCTCTCGCTCTCGCTCTCGCTCTCGCTCTCGCTCACGCTCTCGCTCTCGCTCTCGCTCTCGCTCTCGCTCTCGCTCTCGCTCTCGCTCTCGCTCACGCTCTCGCTCTCGCTCTCGCTCACGCTCTCGCTCTCGCTCACGCTCTCGCTCTCGCTCACGCTCTCGCTCTCGCTCACGCTCTCGCTCTCGCTCTCGCTCTCGCTCTCGCTCACGCTCTCGCTCTCGCTCACGCTCTCGCTCTCGCTCACGCTCTCGCTCTCGCTCACGCTCTCGCTCTCGCTCACGCTCTCGCTCTCGCTCACGCTCTCGCTCTCGCTCTCGCTCTCGCTCACGCTCTCGCTCACGCTCACGCTCTCGCTCTCGCTCACGCTCTCGCTCTCGCTCACGCTCTCGCTCTCGCTCACGCTCTCGCTCACGCTCTCGCTCTCGCTCACGCTCTCGCTCTCGCTCACGCTCTCGCTCTCGCTCACGCTCTCGCTCTCGCTCACGCTCTCGCTCTCGCTCACGCTCTCGCTCTCGCTCACGCTCTCGCTCTCGCTCACGCTCACGCTCTCGCTCTCGCTCACGCTCTCGCTCTCGCTCTCGCTCTCGCTCTCGCTCACGCTCTCGCTCTCGCTCACGCTCTCGCTCTCGCTCACGCTCTCGCTCTCGCTCACGCTCTCGCTCTCGCTCACGCTCTCGCTCTCGCTCACGCTCTCGCTCTCGCTCTCGCCTCGCTCTCGCTCACGCTCTCGCTCTCGCTCACGCTCTCGCTCTCGCTCACGCTCTCGCTCACGCTCTCGCTCTCGCTCACGCTCTCGCTCTCGCTCACGCTCTCGCTCTCGCTCACGCTCTCGCTCTCGCTCACGCTCTCGCTCTCGCTCACGCTCTCGCTCTCGCTCAGGCTCTCGCTCTAGCTCACGCTCTCGCTCTCGCTCACGCTCACGCTCTCGCTCTCGCTCACGCTCTCGCTCTCGCTCTCGCTCTCGCTCTCGCTCACGCTCTCGCTCTCGCTCACGCTCTCGCTCTCGCTCACGCTCTCGCTCTCGCTCACGCTCTCGCTCTCGCTCACGCTCTCGCTCTCGCTCACGCTCTCGCTCTCGCTCTCGCTCTCGCTCTCGCCTCGCTCTCGCTCTCGCTCACGCTCTCGCACTCGCTCACGCTCTCGCTCTCGCTCTCGCTCTCGCTCTCGCTCTCGCTCTCGCTCTCGCTCTCGCTCTCGCTCACGCTCTCGCTCTCGCTCTCGCTCTCGCTCACGCTCTCGCTCTCGCTCTCGCTCTCGCTCACGCTCTCGCTCTCGCTCACGCTCTCGCTCTCGCTCACGCTCTCGCTCTCGCTCACGCTCTCGCTCTCGCTCACGCTCTCGCTCTCGCTCACGCTCTCGCTCTCGCTCACGCTCTCGCTCTCGCTCACGCTCTCGCTCTCGCTCACGCTCTCGCTCTCGCTCACGCTCTCGCTCTCGCTCACGCTCTCGCTCTCGCTCACGCTCTCGCTCTCGCTCACGCTCTCGCTCTCGCTCACGCTCTCGCTCTCGCTCACGCTCTCGCTCTCGCTCACGCTCTCGCTCTCGCTCACGCTCTCGCTCTCGCTCACGCTCTCGCTCTCGCTCACGCTCTCGCTCTCGCTCACGCTCTCGCTCTCGCTCACGCTCTCGCTCTCGCTCACGCTCTCGCTCTCGCTCACGCTCTCGCTCTCGCTCTCGCTCACGCTCTCGCTCTCGCTCACGCTCTCGCTCTCGCTCACGCTCTCGCTCTCGCTCACGCTCTCGCTCTCGCTCTCGCTCACGCTCTCGCTCTCGCTCACGCTCTCGCTCTCGCTCACGCTCTCGCTCTCGCTCTCGCTCACGCTCTCGCTCTCGCTCACGCTCTCGCTCTCGCTCACGCTCTCGCTCTCGCTCACGCTCTCGCTCTCGCTCACGCTCTCGCTCTCGCTCACGCTCTCGCTCTCGCTCACGCTCTCGCTCTCGCTCACGCTCTCGCTCTCGCTCACGCTCTCGCTCTCGCTCACGCTCTCGCTCTCGCTCACGCTCTCGCTCTCGCTCACGCTCTCGCTCTCGCTCACGCTCTCGCTCTCGCTGATTTAGGAGGCTCAGCACAAGGCTCTTGATTCATGTTTCACTCATGGTGGCTCTTTTTCCCCAAGAGTAATAAAACCCCATTTCTGATTCACAGCTAACGAAATGTCCACACTAAACAGTCCCACATTAGGGTTTATTTGCATGGCCCGATCACACGGGGTATCGTGTTCATTCGTTACATTGTTAGCAAATTATCCAGTCTCCTGGATAGATCACAACCACCTCACATTTGCATTCGCGGGTCTCTATGAATCAGCCTCAACTCAATGGCAATGAATTTTTTAGTTCGGTTAACCCAGTTAGTTGGCGAGAGTTACAGAGATTAAGGCTGGAAGATATCAAGTCATTCACTGCATTGCATTTGGCTGCTTTCAAAAACTAGCCCATGACAACTCCATGGGTCATAGCAGAATATTATTCAATATAGGGCTTAGGTCAAAGGGCACTGGAAATATACTATAACTATCACCGTGGGCTGAAGTACACCAATTATCATGAAATTGGTGCAGGATCAGGCAGAATTTCAGCATTTGTTCTGTTTTGCATGGGATCAGCATGTGTAAGGGCTGACCCAATGACAACTAACTGCAGCATATTGAAGCACTGCGTTAACTGAAATGCATAATCCCTAAAATTAAAGCATTATTGTTCTCACTAAAAGTAAGCACTTCCTTTATTCCCACCCCACCACACCCCGCTTTCTTAGTAGAAGGAGTGA
>NC_134537.1:71175896-71215896 GCF_050624435.1 Tenrec ecaudatus | reverse complement strand
ACAAGACAAAAATGATTTTATTTCTTCTAGTGAAGCTAACCGTATAGTAATAAATTCCAATGACTAAACATTCAATAATAAACCTGGGAACTGAGTATTAAAGTAGGAGAAGTGCAAGTTCTCTGGGAGGAAATAGACCAGGCTAAAAGACAACACACAGCCATTACGTCAATGTCTACTGATAGCAGCCCTATAGCTAGGGCAGGGAGACGTGCCCCGCACGTTTCTGAGACTATAACTTTTTATGGGAGCAGACAGTCTTGCTTTTTTTCCTGGAGTAAGTAGAAAACCCCGTTATCAAGTCGATGCCAACTCCCAACGATGGTATAGGACAGGTAGCACTGCTCTTGCGGGTTTCTAAGACTGTAACTCTTGACGGAGCAGCTGGGGTTACAGTTAGCATCCTGAGGCTGGTGGAAATGTCTCCTTCAACGAGACTGAGACCAAAAGGCTTACAGTCATCCTTGTCACTCTTCCTCCGGGACATGCCATGATCTGTTTGCCAGAAAACCTTGGGGATTCTAACTCTGCAAAAGAGCCAGATTCATCGCTTCTTTTGTCTCTGCCTTCTACCACTTCTACATCATTAATCTCTGATTTCTGCAATAGCCTCCTGCCTGCTCTCCTGCCTCTGCCTTTACAGAAGCATCCACTACATTCAATTCCAAATACACATACCTATTACTCGCTATTATTTACATAATATAAATTTCATTTCTGTCCATATCAATGGAATAAAAGCCATAATCTTTCTACTGGTCTAAGAGATTTCTTTAATTTCTCCTCCACCCCTCTGAAATATTTCTCCCATCACACTAGATCCTGTGATGGGAGGCTCTTCCTGCAGACCTGCCCAGTGCTTCCTTGGGACCCAAGAATGCGGTTCACTCTTTGAAATGGTTTTCTTCTAAGTATCCACTTGACTAGGTCCATTACTTCTTATAGTTCTTTTTCAAATGCCACTTTGTCACTGCTGTGTTTCCTGACAATTGCATAATTACATTTACTTTCTGACCCATCCCAATTCTCCCTGTCTCTCCTGCTTAGCTAATTTTGTCCATAGTACTGAACATCAACTGTCATAGTGTGCAGTTCGTCACGCTCTCGCTCACGCTCACGCTCTCGCTCACGCTCACGCTCTCGCTCTCGCTCTCGCTCACGCTCTCGCTCACGCTCTCGCTCTCGCTCACGCTCTCGCTCTCGCTCACGCTCTCGCTCTCGCTCACGCTCTCGCTCTCTCTCTCGCTCTCGCTCACGCTCTCGCTCTCGCTCTCGCTCTCGCTCTCGCTCACGCTCTCGCTCTCGCTCTCGCTCTCGCTCTCGCTCTCGCTCTCGCTCTCGCTCTCGCTCACGCTCTCGCTCTCGCTCTCGCTCTCGCTCTCGCTCACGCTCTCGCTCACGCTCTCGCTCTCGCTCACGCTCTCGCTCTCGCTCACGCTCTCGCTCTCGCTCACGCTCTCGCTCTCGCTCACGCTCACGCTCTCGCTCACGCTCTCGCTCTCGCTCACGCTCTCGCTCTCGCTCACGCTCTCGCTCTCGCTCACGCTCTCGCTCTCGCTCACGCTCTCGCTCTCGCTCACGCTCTCGCTCTCGCTCTCGCTCACGCTCTCGCTCTCGCTCTCGCTCTCGCTCTCGCTCTCGCTCACGCTCTCGCTCTCGCTCTCGCTCACGCTCTCGCTCTCGCTCACGCTCTCGCTCTCGCTCACGCTCTCGCTCTCGCTCACGCTCTCGCTCTCGCTCTCGCTCTCGCTCTCGCTCACGCTCTCGCTCTCGCTCACGCTCTCGCTCTCGCTCACGCTCTCGCTCTCGCTCACGCTCTCGCTCTCGCTCACGCTCTCGCTCTCGCTCACGCTCTCGCTCTCGCTCTCGCTCTCGCTCACGCTCTCGCTCACGCTCACGCTCTCGCTCTCGCTCACGCTCTCGCTCTCGCTCACGCTCTCGCTCTCGCTCACGCTCTCGCTCACGCTCTCGCTCTCGCTCACGCTCTCGCTCTCGCTCACGCTCTCGCTCTCGCTCACGCTCTCGCTCTCGCTCACGCTCTCGCTCTCGCTCACGCTCTCGCTCTCGCTCACGCTCTCGCTCTCGCTCACGCTCTCGCTCTCGCTCACGCTCACGCTCTCGCTCTCGCTCACGCTCTCGCTCTCGCTCTTGCTCTCGCTCTCGCTCACGCTCTCGCTCTCGCTCACGCTCTCGCTCTCGCTCACGCTCTCGCTCTCGCTCACGCTCTCGCTCTCGCTCACGCTCTCGCTCTCGCTCACGCTCTCGCTCTCGCTCTCGCCTCGCTCTCGCTCACGCTCTCGCTCTCGCTCACGCTCTCGCTCTCGCTCACGCTCTCGCTCACGCTCTCGCTCTCGCTCACGCTCTCGCTCTCGCTCACGCTCTCGCTCTCGCTCACGCTCTCGCTCTCGCTCACGCTCTCGCTCTCGCTCACGCTCTCGCTCTCGCTCAGGCTCTCGCTCTAGCTCACGCTCTCGCTCTCGCTCACGCTCACGCTCTCGCTCTCGCTCACGCTCTCGCTCTCGCTCTCGCTCTCGCTCTCGCTCACGCTCTCGCTCTCGCTCACGCTCTCGCTCTCGCTCACGCTCTCGCTCTCGCTCACGCTCTCGCTCTCGCTCACGCTCTCGCTCTCGCTCACGCTCTCGCTCTCGCTCTCGCTCTCGCTCTCGCCTCGCTCTCGCTCTCGCTCACGCTCTCGCACTCGCTCACGCTCTCGCTCTCGCTCTCGCTCTCGCTCTCGCTCTCGCTCTCGCTCTCGCTCTCGCTCTCGCTCACGCTCTCGCTCTCGCTCTCGCTCTCGCTCACGCTCTCGCTCTCGCTCTCGCTCTCGCTCACGCTCTCGCTCTCGCTCACGCTCTCGCTCTCGCTCACGCTCTCGCTCTCGCTCACGCTCTCGCTCTCGCTCACGCTCTCGCTCTCGCTCACGCTCTCGCTCTCGCTCACGCTCTCGCTCTCGCTCACGCTCTCGCTCTCGCTCACGCTCTCGCTCTCGCTCACGCTCTCGCTCTCGCTCACGCTCTCGCTCTCGCTCACGCTCTCGCTCTCGCTCACGCTCTCGCTCTCGCTCACGCTCTCGCTCTCGCTCACGCTCTCGCTCTCGCTCACGCTCTCGCTCTCGCTCACGCTCTCGCTCTCGCTCACGCTCTCGCTCTCGCTCACGCTCTCGCTCTCGCTCACGCTCTCGCTCTCGCTCACGCTCTCGCTCTCGCTCACGCTCTCGCTCTCGCTCACGCTCTCGCTCTCGCTCTCGCTCACGCTCTCGCTCTCGCTCACGCTCTCGCTCTCGCTCACGCTCTCGCTCTCGCTCACGCTCTCGCTCTCGCTCTCGCTCACGCTCTCGCTCTCGCTCACGCTCTCGCTCTCGCTCACGCTCTCGCTCTCGCTCTCGCTCACGCTCTCGCTCTCGCTCACGCTCTCGCTCTCGCTCACGCTCTCGCTCTCGCTCACGCTCTCGCTCTCGCTCACGCTCTCGCTCTCGCTCACGCTCTCGCTCTCGCTCACGCTCTCGCTCTCGCTCACGCTCTCGCTCTCGCTCACGCTCTCGCTCTCGCTCACGCTCTCGCTCTCGCTCACGCTCTCGCTCTCGCTCACGCTCTCGCTCTCGCTCACGCTCTCGCTCTCGCTGATTTAGGAGGCTCAGCACAAGGCTCTTGATTCATGTTTCACTCATGGTGGCTCTTTTTCCCCAAGAGTAATAAAACCCCATTTCTGATTCACAGCTAACGAAATGTCCACACTAAACAGTCCCACATTAGGGTTTATTTGCATGGCCCGATCACACGGGGTATCGTGTTCATTCGTTACATTGTTAGCAAATTATCCAGTCTCCTGGATAGATCACAACCACCTCACATTTGCATTCGCGGGTCTCTATGAATCAGCCTCAACTCAATGGCAATGAATTTTTTAGTTCGGTTAACCCAGTTAGTTGGCGAGAGTTACAGAGATTAAGGCTGGAAGATATCAAGTCATTCACTGCATTGCATTTGGCTGCTTTCAAAAACTAGCCCATGACAACTCCATGGGTCATAGCAGAATATTATTCAATATAGGGCTTAGGTCAAAGGGCACTGGAAATATACTATAACTATCACCGTGGGCTGAAGTACACCAATTATCATGAAATTGGTGCAGGATCAGGCAGAATTTCAGCATTTGTTCTGTTTTGCATGGGATCAGCATGTGTAAGGGCTGACCCAATGACAACTAACTGCAGCATATTGAAGCACTGCGTTAACTGAAATGCATAATCCCTAAAATTAAAGCATTATTGTTCTCACTAAAAGTAAGCACTTCCTTTATTCCCACCCCACCACACCCCGCTTTCTTAGTAGAAGGAGTGAGTGTTCCCTTCTTGCTTATGACATAAAGTAGAAAATTTCCATCCTGGACTTAGATTCAGCATCAGTAAAATCCATCTTATCTGTGCAAATTTCTCTCACCATTCTACTTTTCCAAGATTTCGATTGGGATTTTGATTAATAATGTATCTATTTAATCCTATATACAAGGTGAATAAAATGTGCATGGCTTTAAACCTCTTGAGTTTGCATTGCAGAAAAAAGTAAATCAACTTACATGGACAATTAATGATATGTTACCTTCTTTTGCCATTTGATCATTTCTTGTTTATATGTTTTTCACCAAAACATTGCCAATTTTTCATAGAAATGATCACATCTAGTATTTTTATACGTTGCTCCTTGGCTGCCGGCAGGTGCTCATTCATTCAATAAGTATTGAATAGCTAATAACACGTTAGACCTTGGGGATGAAATCCTGAACAAGACAAAAATGATTTTATTTCTTCTAGTGAAGCTAACCGTATAGTAATAAATTCCAATGACTAAACATTCAATAATAAACCTGGGAACTGAGTATTAAAGTAGGAGAAGTGCAAGTTCTCTGGGAGGAAATAGACCAGGCTAAAAGACAACACACAGCCATTACGTCAATGTCTACTGATAGCAGCCCTATAGCTAGGGCAGGGAGACGTGCCCCGCACGTTTCTGAGACTATAACTTTTTATGGGAGCAGACAGTCTTGCTTTTTTTCCTGGAGTAAGTAGAAAACCCCGTTATCAAGTCGATGCCAACTCCCAACGATGGTATAGGACAGGTAGCACTGCTCTTGCGGGTTTCTAAGACTGTAACTCTTGACGGAGCAGCTGGGGTTACAGTTAGCATCCTGAGGCTGGTGGAAATGTCTCCTTCAACGAGACTGAGACCAAAAGGCTTACAGTCATCCTTGTCACTCTTCCTCCGGGACATGCCATGATCTGTTTGCCAGAAAACCTTGGGGATTCTAACTCTGCAAAAGAGCCAGATTCATCGCTTCTTTTGTCTCTGCCTTCTACCACTTCTACATCATTAATCTCTGATTTCTGCAATAGCCTCCTGCCTGCTCTCCTGCCTCTGCCTTTACAGAAGCATCCACTACATTCAATTCCAAATACACATACCTATTACTCGCTATTATTTACATAATATAAATTTCATTTCTGTCCATATCAATGGAATAAAAGCCATAATCTTTCTACTGGTCTAAGAGATTTCTTTAATTTCTCCTCCACCCCTCTGAAATATTTCTCCCATCACACTAGATCCTGTGATGGGAGGCTCTTCCTGCAGACCTGCCCAGTGCTTCCTTGGGACCCAAGAATGCGGTTCACTCTTTGAAATGGTTTTCTTCTAAGTATCCACTTGACTAGGTCCATTACTTCTTATAGTTCTTTTTCAAATGCCACTTTGTCACTGCTGTGTTTCCTGACAATTGCATAATTACATTTACTTTCTGACCCATCCCAATTCTCCCTGTCTCTCCTGCTTAGCTAATTTTGTCCATAGTACTGAACATCAACTGTCATAGTGTGCAGTTCGTCACGCTCTCGCTCACGCTCACGCTCTCGCTCACGCTCACGCTCTCGCTCTCGCTCTCGCTCACGCTCTCGCTCACGCTCTCGCTCTCGCTCACGCTCTCGCTCTCGCTCACGCTCTCGCTCTCGCTCACGCTCTCGCTCTCTCTCTCGCTCTCGCTCACGCTCTCGCTCTCGCTCTCGCTCTCGCTCTCGCTCACGCTCTCGCTCTCGCTCTCGCTCTCGCTCTCGCTCTCGCTCTCGCTCTCGCTCTCGCTCACGCTCTCGCTCTCGCTCTCGCTCTCGCTCTCGCTCACGCTCTCGCTCACGCTCTCGCTCTCGCTCACGCTCTCGCTCTCGCTCACGCTCTCGCTCTCGCTCACGCTCTCGCTCTCGCTCACGCTCACGCTCTCGCTCACGCTCTCGCTCTCGCTCACGCTCTCGCTCTCGCTCACGCTCTCGCTCTCGCTCACGCTCTCGCTCTCGCTCACGCTCTCGCTCTCGCTCACGCTCTCGCTCTCGCTCTCGCTCACGCTCTCGCTCTCGCTCTCGCTCTCGCTCTCGCTCTCGCTCTCGCTCTCGCTCTCGCTCTCGCTCTCGCTCTCGCTCTCGCTCTCGCTCTCGCTCACGCTCTCGCTCACGCTCTCGCTCTCGCTCTCGCTCACGCTCTCGCTCTCGCTCACGCTCTCGCTCTCGCTCACGCTCTCGCTCTCGCTCACGCTCTCGCTCTCGCTCACGCTCTCGCTCTCGCTCTCGCTCTCGCTCTCGCTCTCGCTCTCGCTCTCGCTCTCGCTCACGCTCTCGCTCACGCTCTCGCTCTCGCTCACGCTCTCGCTCTCGCTCACGCTCTCGCTCTCGCTCACGCTCACGCTCTCGCTCACGCTCTCGCTCTCGCTCTCGCTCTCGCTCTCGCTCTCGCTCTCGCTCTCGCTCTCGCTCACGCTCTCGCTCTCGCTCTCGCTCACGCTCTCGCTCTCGCTCTCGCTCTCGCTCACGCTCTCGCTCTCGCTCTCGCTCTCGCTCACGCTCTCGCTCTCGCTCTCGCTCACGCTCTCGCTCTCGCTCACGCTCTCGCTCTCGCTCACGCTCTCGCTCTCGCTCACGCTCTCGCTCTCGCTCACGCTCTCGCTCTCGCTCACGCTCTCGCTCACGCTCTCGCTCTCGCTCACGCTCTCGCTCTCGCTCTCGCTCTCGCTCACGCTCTCGCTCTCGCTCACGCTCTCGCTCTCGCTCACGCTCTCGCTCTCGCTCACGCTCTCGCTCTCGCTCACGCTCTCGCTCTCGCTCACGCTCTCGCTCTCGCTCACGCTCTCGCTCACGCTCTCGCTCTCGCTCTCGCTCTCGCTCTCGCTCACGCTCTCGCTCTCGCTCACGCTCTCGCTCTCGCTCACGCTCTCGCTCTCGCTCACGCTCTCGCTCACGCTCTCGCTCTCGCTCACGCTCTCGCTCTCGCTCTCGCTCTCGCTCACGCTCTCGCTCTCGCTCACGCTCTCGCTCTCGCTCACGCTCTCGCTCTCGCTCACGCTCTCGCTCTCGCTCACGCTCTCGCTCTCGCTCACGCTCTCGCTCTCGCTCACGCTCTCGCTCACGCTCTCGCTCTCGCTCTCGCTCTCGCTCTCGCTCTCGCTCTCGCTCACGCTCTCGCTCTCGCTCACGCTCTCGCTCACGCTCTCGCTCTCGCTCACGCTCTCGCTCTCGCTCACGCTCTCGCTCTCGCTCACGCTCTCGCTCTCGCTCACGCTCTCGCTCTCGCTCACGCTCTCGCTCTCGCTCACGCTCTCGCTCTCGCTCACGCTCTCGCTCTCGCTCTCGCTCTCGCTCTCGCTCTCGCTCTCGCTCTCGCTCTCGCTCACGCTCTCGCTCTCGCTCACGCTCTCGCTCCCGCTCACGCTCTCGCTCCCGCTCACGCTCTCGCTCCCGCTCACGCTCACGCTCCCGCTCACGCTCTCGCTCCCGCTCACGCTCTCGCTCCCGCTCACGCTCTCGCTCCCGCTCACGCTCTCGCTCTCGCTCTCGCTCTCGCTCACGCTCTCGCTCTCGCTCACGCTCTCGCTCTCGCTCACGCTCTCGCTCTCGCTCACGCTCTCGCTCTCGCTCACGCTCTCGCTCTCGCTCACGCTCTCGCTCTCGCTCACGCTCTCGCTCTCGCTCACGCTCTCGCTCTCGCTCACGCTCTCGCTCTCGCTCACGCTCTCGCTCTCGCTCACGCTCTCGCTCTCGCTCACGCTCTCGCTCTCGCTCACGCTCTCGCTCTCGCTCACGCTCTCGCTCTCGCTCACGCTCTCGCTCTCGCTCACGCTCTCGCTCTCGCTCACGCTCTCGCTCTCGCTCACGCTCTCGCTCTCGCTCACGCTCTCGCTCTCGCTGATTTAGCAGGCTCAGCACAAGGCTCTTGATTCATGTTTCACTCATGGTGGCTCTTTTTCCCCAAGAGTAATAAAACCCCATTTCTGATTCACAGCTAACGAAATGTCCACACTAAACAGTCCCACATTAGGGTTTATTTGCATGGCCCGATCACACGGGGTATCGTGTTCATTCGTTACATTGTTAGCAAATTATCCAGTCTCCTGGATAGATCACAACCACCTCACATTTGCATTCGCGGGTCTCTATGAATCAGCCTCAACTCAATGGCAATGAATTTTTTAGTTCGGTTAACCCAGTTAGTTGGCGAGAGTTACAGAGATTAAGGCTGGAAGATATCAAGTCATTCACTGCATTGCATTTGGCTGCTTTCAAAAACTAGCCCATGACAACTCCATGGGTCATAGCAGAATATTATTCAATATAGGGCTTAGGTCAAAGGGCACTGGAAATATACTATAACTATCACCGTGGGCTGAAGTACACCAATTATCATGAAATTGGTGCAGGATCAGGCAGAATTTCAGCATTTGTTCTGTTTTGCATGGGATCAGCATGTGTAAGGGCTGACCCAATGACAACTAACTGCAGCATATTGAAGCACTGCGTTAACTGAAATGCATAATCCCTAAAATTAAAGCATTATTGTTCTCACTAAAAGTAAGCACTTCCTTTATTCCCACCCCACCACACCCCGCTTTCTTAGTAGAAGGAGTGAGTGTTCCCTTCTTGCTTATGACATAAAGTAGAAAATTTCCATCCTGGACTTAGATTCAGCATCAGTAAAATCCATCTTATCTGTGCAAATTTCTCTCACCATTCTACTTTTCCAAGATTTCGATTGGGATTTTGATTAATAATGTATCTATTTAATCCTATATACAAGGTGAATAAAATGTGCATGGCTTTAAACCTCTTGAGTTTGCATTGCAGAAAAAAGTAAATCAACTTACATGGACAATTAATGATATGTTACCTTCTTTTGCCATTTGATCATTTCTTGTTTATATGTTTTTCACCAAAACATTGCCAATTTTTCATAGAAATGATCACATCTAGTATTTTTATACGTTGCTCCTTGGCTGCCGGCAGGTGCTCATTCATTCAATAAGTATTGAATAGCTAATAACACGTTAGACCTTGGGGATGAAATCCTGAACAAGACAAAAATGATTTTATTTCTTCTAGTGAAGCTAACCGTATAGTAATAAATTCCAATGACTAAACATTCAATAATAAACCTGGGAACTGAGTATTAAAGTAGGAGAAGTGCAAGTTCTCTGGGAGGAAATAGACCAGGCTAAAAGACAACACACAGCCATTACGTCAATGTCTACTGATAGCAGCCCTATAGCTAGGGCAGGGAGACGTGCCCCGCACGTTTCTGAGACTATAACTTTTTATGGGAGCAGACAGTCTTGCTTTTTTTCCTGGAGTAAGTAGAAAACCCCGTTATCAAGTCGATGCCAACTCCCAACGATGGTATAGGACAGGTAGCACTGCTCTTGCGGGTTTCTAAGACTGTAACTCTTGACGGAGCAGCTGGGGTTACAGTTAGCATCCTGAGGCTGGTGGAAATGTCTCCTTCAACGAGACTGAGACCAAAAGGCTTACAGTCATCCTTGTCACTCTTCCTCCGGGACATGCCATGATCTGTTTGCCAGAAAACCTTGGGGATTCTAACTCTGCAAAAGAGCCAGATTCATCGCTTCTTTTGTCTCTGCCTTCTACCACTTCTACATCATTAATCTCTGATTTCTGCAATAGCCTCCTGCCTGCTCTCCTGCCTCTGCCTTTACAGAAGCATCCACTACATTCAATTCCAAATACACATACCTATTACTCGCTATTATTTACATAATATAAATTTCATTTCTGTCCATATCAATGGAATAAAAGCCATAATCTTTCTACTGGTCTAAGAGATTTCTTTAATTTCTCCTCCACCCCTCTGAAATATTTCTCCCATCACACTAGATCCTGTGATGGGAGGCTCTTCCTGCAGACCTGCCCAGTGCTTCCTTGGGACCCAAGAATGCGGTTCACTCTTTGAAATGGTTTTCTTCTAAGTATCCACTTGACTAGGTCCATTACTTCTTATAGTTCTTTTTCAAATGCCACTTTGTCACTGCTGTGTTTCCTGACAATTGCATAATTACATTTACTTTCTGACCCATCCCAATTCTCCCTGTCTCTCCTGCTTAGCTAATTTTGTCCATAGTACTGAACATCAACTGTCATAGTGTGCAGTTCGTCACGCTCTCGCTCTCGCTCACGCTCACGCTCTCGCTCACGCTCACGCTCTCGCTCTCGCTCTCGCTCTCGCTCACGCTCTCGCTCACGCTCTCGCTCTCGCTCACGCTCTCGCTCTCGCTCACGCTCTCGCTCTCGCTCACGCTCTCGCTCTCGCTCTCGCTCTCGCTCACGCTCTCGCTCTCGCTCTCGCTCTCGCTCTCGCTCTCGCTCTCGCTCTCGCTCTCGCTCTCGCTCTCGCTCTCGCTCTCGCTCACGCTCTCGCTCTCGCTCACGCTCTCGCTCACGCTCTCGCTCACGCTCTCGCTCTCGCTCACGCTCTCGCTCTCGCTCACGCTCTCGCTCTCGCTCACGCTCTCGCTCTCGCTCACGCTCTCGCTCTCGCTCACGCTCTCGCTCTCGCTCACGCTCTCGCTCTCGCTCACGCTCTCGCTCTCGCTCACGCTCTCGCTCTCGCTCTCGCTCTCGCTCACGCTCTCGCTCACGCTCTCGCTCTCGCTCACGCTCTCGCTCTCGCTCACGCTCTCGCTCTCGCTCACGCTCACGCTCTCGCTCACGCTCACGCTCTCGCTCACGCTCTCGCTCTCGCTCTCGCTCTCGCTCTCGCTCTCGCTCTCGCTCACGCTCTCCCTCTCGCTCACGCTCTCGCTCTCGCTCACGCTCTCGCTCTCGCTCACGCTCTCGCTCTCGCTCTCGCTCACGCTCTCGCTCTCGCTCACGCTCTCGCTCTCGCTCACGCTCTCGCTGATTTAGGAGGCTCAGCACAAGGCTCTTGATTCATGTTTCACTCATGGTGGCTCTTTTTCCCCAAGAGTAATAAAACCCCATTTCTGATTCACAGCTAACGAAATGTCCACACTAAACAGTCCCACATTAGGGTTTATTTGCATGGCCCGATCACACGGGGTATCGTGTTCATTCGTTACATTGTTAGCAAATTATCCAGTCTCCTGGATAGATCACAACCACCTCACATTTGCATTCGCGGGTCTCTATGAATCAGCCTCAACTCAATGGCAATGAATTTTTTAGTTCGGTTAACCCAGTTAGTTGGCGAGAGTTACAGAGATTAAGGCTGGAAGATATCAAGTCATTCACTGCATTGCATTTGGCTGCTTTCAAAAACTAGCCCATGACAACTCCATGGGTCATAGCAGAATATTATTCAATATAGGGCTTAGGTCAAAGGGCACTGGAAATATACTATAACTATCACCGTGGGCTGAAGTACACCAATTATCATGAAATTGGTGCAGGATCAGGCAGAATTTCAGCATTTGTTCTGTTTTGCATGGGATCAGCATGTGTAAGGGTTGACCCAATGACAACTAACTGCAGCATATTGAAGCACTGCGTTAACTGAAATGCATAATCCCTAAAATTAAAGCATTATTGTTCTCACTAAAAGTAAGCACTTCCTTTATTCCCACCCCACCACACCCCGCTTTCTTAGTAGAAGGAGTGAGTGTTCCCTTCTTGCTTATGACATAAAGTAGAAAATTTCCATCCTGGACTTAGATTCAGCATCAGTAAAATCCATCTTATCTGTGCAAATTTCTCTCACCATTCTACTTTTCCAAGATTTCGATTGGGATTTTGATTAATAATGTATCTATTTAATCCTATATACAAGGTGAATAAAATGTGCATGGCTTTAAACCTCTTGAGTTTGCATTGCAGAAAAAAGTAAATCAACTTACATGGACAATTAATGATATGTTACCTTCTTTTGCCATTTGATCATTTCTTGTTTATATGTTTTTCACCAAAACATTGCCAATTTTTCATAGAAATGATCACATCTAGTATTTTTATACGTTGCTCCTTGGCTGCCGGCAGGTGCTCATTCATTCAATAAGTATTGAATAGCTAATAACACGTTAGACCTTGGGGATGAAATCCTGAACAAGACAAAAATGATTTTATTTCTTCTAGTGAAGCTAACCGTATAGTAATAAATTCCAATGACTAAACATTCAATAATAAACCTGGGAACTGAGTATTAAAGTAGGAGAAGTGCAAGTTCTCTGGGAGGAAATAGACCAGGCTAAAAGACAACACACAGCCATTACGTCAATGTCTACTGATAGCAGCCCTATAGCTAGGGCAGGGAGACGTGCCCCGCACGTTTCTGAGACTATAACTTTTTATGGGAGCAGACAGTCTTGCTTTTTTTCCTGGAGTAAGTAGAAAACCCCGTTATCAAGTCGATGCCAACTCCCAACGATGGTATAGGACAGGTAGCACTGCTCTTGCGGGTTTCTAAGACTGTAACTCTTGACGGAGCAGCTGGGGTTACAGTTAGCATCCTGAGGCTGGTGGAAATGTCTCCTTCAACGAGACTGAGACCAAAAGGCTTACAGTCATCCTTGTCACTCTTCCTCCGGGACATGCCATGATCTGTTTGCCAGAAAACCTTGGGGATTCTAACTCTGCAAAAGAGCCAGATTCATCGCTTCTTTTGTCTCTGCCTTCTACCACTTCTACATCATTAATCTCTGATTTCTGCAATAGCCTCCTGCCTGCTCTCCTGCCTCTGCCTTTACAGAAGCATCCACTACATTCAATTCCAAATACACATACCTATTACTCGCTATTATTTACATAATATAAATTTCATTTCTGTCCATATCAATGGAATAAAAGCCATAATCTTTCTACTGGTCTAAGAGATTTCTTTAATTTCTCCTCCACCCCTCTGAAATATTTCTCCCATCACACTAGATCCTGTGATGGGAGGCTCTTCCTGCAGACCTGCCCAGTGCTTCCTTGGGACCCAAGAATGCGGTTCACTCTTTGAAATGGTTTTCTTCTAAGTATCCACTTGACTAGGTCCATTACTTCTTATAGTTCTTTTTCAAATGCCACTTTGTCACTGCTGTGTTTCCTGACAATTGCATAATTACATTTACTTTCTGACCCATCCCAATTCTCCCTGTCTCTCCTGCTTAGCTAATTTTGTCCATAGTACTGAACATCAACTGTCATAGTGTGCAGTTCGTCACGCTCTCGCTCTCGCTCACGCTCACGCTCTCGCTCACGCTCACGCTCTCGCTCTCGCTCTCGCTCTCGCTCACGCTCTCGCTCACGCTCTCGCTCTCGCTCACGCTCTCGCTCTCGCTCACGCTCTCGCTCTCGCTCACGCTCTCGCTCTCGCTCTCGCTCTCGCTCACGCTCTCGCTCTCGCTCTCGCTCTCGCTCTCGCTCTCGCTCTCGCTCTCGCTCTCGCTCTCGCTCTCGCTCTCGCTCTCGCTCACGCTCTCGCTCTCGCTCACGCTCTCGCTCTCGCTCTCGCTCACGCTCTCGCTCTCGCTCACGCTCTCGCTCTCGCTCACGCTCTCGCTCTCGCTCACGCTCTCGCTCTCGCTCACGCTCTCGCTCTCGCTCACGCTCTCGCTCTCGCTCACGCTCTCGCTCTCGCTCACGCTCTCGCTCTCGCTCACGCTCTCGCTCTCGCTCTCGCTCTCGCTCACGCTCTCGCTCACGCTCTCGCTCTCGCTCACGCTCTCGCTCTCGCTCACGCTCTCGCTCTCGCTCACGCTCACGCTCTCGCTCACGCTCACGCTCTCGCTCACGCTCTCGCTCTCGCTCTCGCTCTCGCTCTCGCTCTCGCTCTCGCTCTCGCTCACGCTCTCGCTCTCGCTCACGCTCTCGCTCTCGCTCACGCTCTCGCTCTCGCTCACGCTCTCGCTCTCGCTCTCGCTCACGCTCTCGCTCTCGCTCACGCTCTCGCTCTCGCTCACGCTCTCGCTGATTTAGGAGGCTCAGCACAAGGCTCTTGATTCATGTTTCACTCATGGTGGCTCTTTTTCCCCAAGAGTAATAAAACCCCATTTCTGATTCACAGCTAACGAAATGTCCACACTAAACAGTCCCACATTAGGGTTTATTTGCATGGCCCGATCACACGGGGTATCGTGTTCATTCGTTACATTGTTAGCAAATTATCCAGTCTCCTGGATAGATCACAACCACCTCACATTTGCATTCGCGGGTCTCTATGAATCAGCCTCAACTCAATGGCAATGAATTTTTTAGTTCGGTTAACCCAGTTAGTTGGCGAGAGTTACAGAGATTAAGGCTGGAAGATATCAAGTCATTCACTGCATTGCATTTGGCTGCTTTCAAAAACTAGCCCATGACAACTCCATGGGTCATAGCAGAATATTATTCAATATAGGGCTTAGGTCAAAGGGCACTGGAAATATACTATAACTATCACCGTGGGCTGAAGTACACCAATTATCATGAAATTGGTGCAGGATCAGGCAGAATTTCAGCATTTGTTCTGTTTTGCATGGGATCAGCATGTGTAAGGGTTGACCCAATGACAACTAACTGCAGCATATTGAAGCACTGCGTTAACTGAAATGCATAATCCCTAAAATTAAAGCATTATTGTTCTCACTAAAAGTAAGCACTTCCTTTATTCCCACCCCACCACACCCCGCTTTCTTAGTAGAAGGAGTGAGTGTTCCCTTCTTGCTTATGACATAAAGTAGAAAATTTCCATCCTGGACTTAGATTCAGCATCAGTAAAATCCATCTTATCTGTGCAAATTTCTCTCACCATTCTACTTTTCCAAGATTTCGATTGGGATTTTGATTAATAATGTATCTATTTAATCCTATATACAAGGTGAATAAAATGTGCATGGCTTTAAACCTCTTGAGTTTGCATTGCAGAAAAAAGTAAATCAACTTACATGGACAATTAATGATATGTTACCTTCTTTTGCCATTTGATCATTTCTTGTTTATATGTTTTTCACCAAAACATTGCCAATTTTTCATAGAAATGATCACATCTAGTATTTTTATACGTTGCTCCTTGGCTGCCGGCAGGTGCTCATTCATTCAATAAGTATTGAATAGCTAATAACACGTTAGACCTTGGGGATGAAATCCTGAACAAGACAAAAATGATTTTATTTCTTCTAGTGAAGCTAACCGTATAGTAATAAATTCCAATGACTAAACATTCAATAATAAACCTGGGAACTGAGTATTAAAGTAGGAGAAGTGCAAGTTCTCTGGGAGGAAATAGACCAGGCTAAAAGACAACACACAGCCATTACGTCAATGTCTACTGATAGCAGCCCTATAGCTAGGGCAGGGAGACGTGCCCCGCACGTTTCTGAGACTATAACTTTTTATGGGAGCAGACAGTCTTGCTTTTTTTCCTGGAGTAAGTAGAAAACCCCGTTATCAAGTCGATGCCAACTCCCAACGATGGTATAGGACAGGTAGCACTGCTCTTGCGGGTTTCTAAGACTGTAACTCTTGACGGAGCAGCTGGGGTTACAGTTAGCATCCTGAGGCTGGTGGAAATGTCTCCTTCAACGAGACTGAGACCAAAAGGCTTACAGTCATCCTTGTCACTCTTCCTCCGGGACATGCCATGATCTGTTTGCCAGAAAACCTTGGGGATTCTAACTCTGCAAAAGAGCCAGATTCATCGCTTCTTTTGTCTCTGCCTTCTACCACTTCTACATCATTAATCTCTGATTTCTGCAATAGCCTCCTGCCTGCTCTCCTGCCTCTGCCTTTACAGAAGCATCCACTACATTCAATTCCAAATACACATACCTATTACTCGCTATTATTTACATAATATAAATTTCATTTCTGTCCATATCAATGGAATAAAAGCCATAATCTTTCTACTGGTCTAAGAGATTTCTTTAATTTCTCCTCCACCCCTCTGAAATATTTCTCCCATCACACTAGATCCTGTGATGGGAGGCTCTTCCTGCAGACCTGCCCAGTGCTTCCTTGGGACCCAAGAATGCGGTTCACTCTTTGAAATGGTTTTCTTCTAAGTATCCACTTGACTAGGTCCATTACTTCTTATAGTTCTTTTTCAAATGCCACTTTGTCACTGCTGTGTTTCCTGACAATTGCATAATTACATTTACTTTCTGACCCATCCCAATTCTCCCTGTCTCTCCTGCTTAGCTAATTTTGTCCATAGTACTGAACATCAACTGTCATAGTGTGCAGTTCGTCACGCTCTCGCTCTCGCTCACGCTCTCGCTCTCGCTCACGCTCACGCTCTCGCTCACGCTCACGCTCTCGCTCTCGCTCTCGCTCACGCTCTCGCTCTCGCTCTCGCTCTCGCTCACGCTCTCGCTCTCGCTCACGCTCTCGCTCTCGCTCACGCTCTCGCTCTCGCTCACGCTCTCGCTCTCGCTCACGCTCTCGCTCTCGCTCACGCTCTCGCTCTCGCTCACGCTCTCGCTCACGCTCTCGCTCTCGCTCACGCTCTCGCTCTCGCTCTCGCTCTCGCTCTCGCTCACGCTCTCGCTCTCGCTCACGCTCTCGCTCTCGCTCACGCTCTCGCTCTCGCTCACGCTCTCGCTCTCGCTCACGCTCTCGCTCTCGCTCACGCTCTCGCTCTCGCTCACGCTCTCGCTCTCGCTCACGCTCTCGCTCTCGCTCTCGCTCTCGCTCTCGCTCACGCTCTCGCTCTCGCTCACGCTCTCGCTCTCGCTCACGCTCTCGCTCTCGCTCACGCTCTCGCTCTCGCTCACGCTCTCGCTCTCGCTCACGCTCTCGCTGATTTAGGAGGCTCAGCACAAGGCTCTTGATTCATGTTTCACTCATGGTGGCTCTTTTTCCCCAAGAGTAATAAAACCCCATTTCTGATTCACAGCTAACGAAATGTCCACACTAAACAGTCCCACATTAGGGTTTATTTGCATGGCCCGATCACACGGGGTATCGTGTTCATTCGTTACATTGTTAGCAAATTATCCAGTCTCCTGGATAGATCACAACCACCTCACATTTGCATTCGCGGGTCTCTATGAATCAGCCTCAACTCAATGGCAATGAATTTTTTAGTTCGGTTAACCCAGTTAGTTGGCGAGAGTTACAGAGATTAAGGCTGGAAGATATCAAGTCATTCACTGCATTGCATTTGGCTGCTTTCAAAAACTAGCCCATGACAACTCCATGGGTCATAGCAGAATATTATTCAATATAGGGCTTAGGTCAAAGGGCACTGGAAATATACTATAACTATCACCGTGGGCTGAAGTACACCAATTATCATGAAATTGGTGCAGGATCAGGCAGAATTTCAGCATTTGTTCTGTTTTGCATGGGATCAGCATGTGTAAGGGCTGACCCAATGACAACTAACTGCAGCATATTGAAGCACTGCGTTAACTGAAATGCATAATCCCTAAAATTAAAGCATTATTGTTCTCACTAAAAGTAAGCACTTCCTTTATTCCCACCCCACCACACCCCGCTTTCTTAGTAGAAGGAGTGAGTGTTCCCTTCTTGCTTATGACATAAAGTAGAAAATTTCCATCCTGGACTTAGATTCAGCATCAGTAAAATCCATCTTATCTGTGCAAATTTCTCTCACCATTCTACTTTTCCAAGATTTCGATTGGGATTTTGATTAATAATGTATCTATTTAATCCTATATACAAGGTGAATAAAATGTGCATGGCTTTAAACCTCTTGAGTTTGCATTGCAGAAAAAAGTAAATCAACTTACATGGACAATTAATGATATGTTACCTTCTTTTGCCATTTGATCATTTCTTGTTTATATGTTTTTCACCAAAACATTGCCAATTTTTCATAGAAATGATCACATCTAGTATTTTTATACGTTGCTCCTTGGCTGCCGGCAGGTGCTCATTCATTCAATAAGTATTGAATAGCTAATAACACGTTAGACCTTGGGGATGAAATCCTGAACAAGACAAAAATGATTTTATTTCTTCTAGTGAAGCTAACCGTATAGTAATAAATTCCAATGACTAAACATTCAATAATAAACCTGGGAACTGAGTATTAAAGTAGGAGAAGTGCAAGTTCTCTGGGAGGAAATAGACCAGGCTAAAAGACAACACACAGCCATCACGTCAATGTCTACTGATAGCAGCCCTATAGCTAGGGCAGGGAGACGTGCCCCGCACGTTTCTGAGACTATAACTTTTTATGGGAGCAGACAGTCTTGCTTTTTTTCCTGGAGTAAGTAGAAAACCCCGTTATCAAGTCGATGCCAACTCCCAACGATGGTATAGGACAGGTAGCACTGCTCTTGCGGGTTTCTAAGACTGTAACTCTTGACGGAGCAGCTGGAGTTACAGTTAGCATCCTGAGGCTGGTGGAAATGTCTCCTTCAACGAGACTGAGACCAAAAGGCTTACAGTCATCCTTGTCACTCTTCCTCCGGGACATGCCATGATCTGTTTGCCAGAAAACCTTGGGGATTCTAACTCTGCAAAAGAGCCAGATTCATCGCTTCTTTTGTCTCTGCCTTCTACCACTTCTACATCATTAATCTCTGATTTCTGCAATAGCCTCCTGCCTGCTCTCCTGCCTCTGCCTTTACAGAAGCATCCACTACATTCAATTCCAAATACACATACCTATTACTCGCTATTATTTACATAATATAAATTTCATTTCTGTCCATATCAATGGAATAAAAGCCATAATCTTTCTACTGGTCTAAGAGATTTCTTTAATTTCTCCTCCACCCCTCTGAAATATTTCTCCCATCACACTAGATCCTGTGATGGGAGGCTCTTCCTGCAGACCTGCCCAGTGCTTCCTTGGGACCCAAGAATGCGGTTCACTCTTTGAAATGGTTTTCTTCTAAGTATCCACTTGACTAGGTCCATTACTTCTTATAGTTCTTTTTCAAATGCCACTTTGTCACTGCTGTGTTTCCTGACAATTGCATAATTACATTTACTTTCTGACCCATCCCAATTCTCCCTGTCTCTCCTGCTTAGCTAATTTTGTCCATAGTACTGAACATCAACTGTCATAGTGTGCAGTTCGTCACGCTCTCGCTCTCGCTCACGCTCTCGCTCTCGCTCACGCTCACGCTCTCGCTCACGCTCACGCTCTCGCTCTCGCTCTCGCTCACGCTCTCGCTCTCGCTCTCGCTCTCGCTCACGCTCTCGCTCTCGCTCACGCTCTCGCTCTCGCTCACGCTCTCGCTCACGCTCACGCTCTCGCTCTCGCTCACGCTCTCGCTCTCGCTCACGCTCTCGCTCTCGCTCACGCTCTCGCTCTCGCTCACGCTCTCGCTCTCGCTCACGCTCTCGCTCTCGCTCACGCTCTCGCTCTCGCTCACGCTCTCGCTCTCGCTCACGCTCTCGCTCTCGCTCACGCTCTCGCTGATTTAGGAGGCTCAGCACAAGGCTCTTGATTCATGTTTCACTCATGGTGGCTCTTTTTCCCCAAGAGTAATAAAACCCCATTTCTGATTCACAGCTAACGAAATGTCCACACTAAACAGTCCCACATTAGGGTTTATTTGCATGGCCCGATCACACGGGGTATCGTGTTCATTCGTTACATTGTTAGCAAATTATCCAGTCTCCTGGATAGATCACAACCACCTCACATTTGCATTCGCGGGTCTCTATGAATCAGCCTCAACTCAATGGCAATGAATTTTTTAGTTCGGTTAACCCAGTTAGTTGGCGAGAGTTACAGAGATTAAGGCTGGAAGATATCAAGTCATTCACTGCATTGCATTTGGCTGCTTTCAAAAACTAGCCCATGACAACTCCATGGGTCATAGCAGAATATTATTCAATATAGGGCTTAGGTCAAAGGGCACTGGAAATATACTATAACTATCACCGTGGGCTGAAGTACACCAATTATCATGAAATTGGTGCAGGATCAGGCAGAATTTCAGCATTTGTTCTGTTTTGCATGGGATCAGCATGTGTAAGGGCTGACCCAATGACAACTAACTGCAGCATATTGAAGCACTGCGTTAACTGAAATGCATAATCCCTAAAATTAAAGCATTATTGTTCTCACTAAAAGTAAGCACTTCCTTTATTCCCACCCCACCACACCCCGCTTTCTTAGTAGAAGGAGTGAGTGTTCCCTTCTTGCTTATGACATAAAGTAGAAAATTTCCATCCTGGACTTAGATTCAGCATCAGTAAAATCCATCTTATCTGTGCAAATTTCTCTCACCATTCTACTTTTCCAAGATTTCGATTGGGATTTTGATTAATAATGTATCTATTTAATCCTATATACAAGGTGAATAAAATGTGCATGGCTTTAAACCTCTTGAGTTTGCATTGCAGAAAAAAGTAAATCAACTTACATGGACAATTAATGATATGTTACCTTCTTTTGCCATTTGATCATTTCTTGTTTATATGTTTTTCACCAAAACATTGCCAATTTTTCATAGAAATGATCACATCTAGTATTTTTATACGTTGCTCCTTGGCTGCCGGCAGGTGCTCATTCATTCAATAAGTATTGAATAGCTAATAACACGTTAGACCTTGGGGATGAAATCCTGAACAAGACAAAAATGATTTTATTTCTTCTAGTGAAGCTAACCGTATAGTAATAAATTCCAATGACTAAACATTCAATAATAAACCTGGGAACTGAGTATTAAAGTAGGAGAAGTGCAAGTTCTCTGGGAGGAAATAGACCAGGCTAAAAGACAACACACAGCCATTACGTCAATGTCTACTGATAGCAGCCCTATAGCTAGGGCAGGGAGACGTGCCCCGCACGTTTCTGAGACTATAACTTTTTATGGGAGCAGACAGTCTTGCTTTTTTTCCTGGAGTAAGTAGAAAACCCCGTTATCAAGTCGATGCCAACTCCCAACGATGGTATAGGACAGGTAGCACTGCTCTTGCGGGTTTCTAAGACTGTAACTCTTGACGGAGCAGCTGGGGTTACAGTTAGCATCCTGAGGCTGGTGGAAATGTCTCCTTCAACGAGACTGAGACCAAAAGGCTTACAGTCATCCTTGTCACTCTTCCTCCGGGACATGCCATGATCTGTTTGCCAGAAAACCTTGGGGATTCTAACTCTGCAAAAGAGCCAGATTCATCGCTTCTTTTGTCTCTGCCTTCTACCACTTCTACATCATTAATCTCTGATTTCTGCAATAGCCTCCTGCCTGCTCTCCTGCCTCTGCCTTTACAGAAGCATCCACTACATTCAATTCCAAATACACATACCTATTACTCGCTATTATTTACATAATATAAATTTCATTTCTGTCCATATCAATGGAATAAAAGCCATAATCTTTCTACTGGTCTAAGAGATTTCTTTAATTTCTCCTCCACCCCTCTGAAATATTTCTCCCATCACACTAGATCCTGTGATGGGAGGCTCTTCCTGCAGACCTGCCCAGTGCTTCCTTGGGACCCAAGAATGCGGTTCACTCTTTGAAATGGTTTTCTTCTAAGTATCCACTTGACTAGGTCCATTACTTCTTATAGTTCTTTTTCAAATGCCACTTTGTCACTGCTGTGTTTCCTGACAATTGCATAATTACATTTACTTTCTGACCCATCCCAATTCTCCCTGTCTCTCCTGCTTAGCTAATTTTGTCCATAGTACTGAACATCAACTGTCATAGTGTGCAGTTCGTCACGCTCTCGCTCTCGCTCACGCTCACGCTCTCGCTCACGCTCACGCTCTCGCTCTCGCTCTCGCTCTCGCTCACGCTCTCGCTCACGCTCTCGCTCTCGCTCACGCTCTCGCTCTCGCTCACGCTCTCGCTCTCGCTCACGCTCTCGCTCTCGCTCTCGCTCTCGCTCTCGCTCACGTTCTCGCTCTCGCTCTCGCTCTCGCTCTCGCTCTCGCTCTCGCTCTCGCTCTCGCTCTCGCTCTCGCTCTCGCTCACGCTCTCGCTCTCGCTCACGCTCTCGCTCTCGCTCTCGCTCACGCTCTCGCTCTCGCTCACGCTCTCGCTCTCGCTCACGCTCTCGCTCTCGCTCACGCTCTCGCTCTCGCTCACGCTCTCGCTCTCGCTCACGCTCTCGCTCTCGCTCACGCTCTCGCTCTCGCTCACGCTCTCGCTCTCGCTCACGCTCTCGCTCTCGCTCTCGCTCTCGCTCTCGCTCTCGCTCTCGCTCTCGCTCACGCTCTCGCTCACGCTCTCGCTCTCGCTCACGCTCTCGCTCTCGCTCACGCTCTCGCTCTCGCTCACGCTCTCGCTCTCGCTCACGCTCACGCTCTCGCTCACGCTCACGCTCTCGCTCACGCTCTCGCTCTCGCTCTCGCTCTCGCTCTCGCTCTCGCTCTCGCTCTCGCTCACGCTCTCGCTCTCGCTCACGCTCTCGCTCTCGCTCACGCTCTCGCTCTCGCTCACGCTCTCGCTCTCGCTCACGCTCTCGCTGATTTAGGAGGCTCAGCACAAGGCTCTTGATTCATGTTTCACTCATGGTGGCTCTTTTTCCCCAAGAGTAATAAAACCCCATTTCTGATTCACAGCTAACGAAATGTCCACACTAAACAGTCCCACATTAGGGTTTATTTGCATGGCCCGATCACACGGGGTATCGTGTTCATTCGTTACATTGTTAGCAAATTATCCAGTCTCCTGGATAGATCACAACCACCTCACATTTGCATTCGCGGGTCTCTATGAATCAGCCTCAACTCAATGGCAATGAATTTTTTAGTTCGGTTAACCCAGTTAGTTGGCGAGAGTTACAGAGATTAAGGCTGGAAGATATCAAGTCATTCACTGCATTGCATTTGGCTGCTTTCAAAAACTAGCCCATGACAACTCCATGGGTCATAGCAGAATATTATTCAATATAGGGCTTAGGTCAAAGGGCACTGGAAATATACTATAACTATCACCGTGGGCTGAAGTACACCAATTATCATGAAATTGGTGCAGGATCAGGCAGAATTTCAGCATTTGTTCTGTTTTGCATGGGATCAGCATGTGTAAGGGCTGACCCAATGACAACTAACTGCAGCATATTGAAGCACTGCGTTAACTGAAATGCATAATCCCTAAAATTAAAGCATTATTGTTCTCACTAAAAGTAAGCACTTCCTTTATTCCCACCCCACCACACCCCGCTTTCTTAGTAGAAGGAGTGAGTGTTCCCTTCTTGCTTATGACATAAAGTAGAAAATTTCCATCCTGGACTTAGATTCAGCATCAGTAAAATCCATCTTATCTGTGCAAATTTCTCTCACCATTCTACTTTTCCAAGATTTCGATTGGGATTTTGATTAATAATGTATCTATTTAATCCTATATACAAGGTGAATAAAATGTGCATGGCTTTAAACCTCTTGAGTTTGCATTGCAGAAAAAAGTAAATCAACTTACATGGACAATTAATGATATGTTACCTTCTTTTGCCATTTGATCATTTCTTGTTTATATGTTTTTCACCAAAACATTGCCAATTTTTCATAGAAATGATCACATCTAGTATTTTTATACGTTGCTCCTTGGCTGCCGGCAGGTGCTCATTCATTCAATAAGTATTGAATAGCTAATAACACGTTAGACCTTGGGGATGAAATCCTGAACAAGACAAAAATGATTTTATTTCTTCTAGTGAAGCTAACCGTATAGTAATAAATTCCAATGACTAAACATTCAATAATAAACCTGGGAACTGAGTATTAAAGTAGGAGAAGTGCAAGTTCTCTGGGAGGAAATAGACCAGGCTAAAAGACAACACACAGCCATTACGTCAATGTCTACTGATAGCAGCCCTATAGCTAGGGCAGGGAGACGTGCCCCGCACGTTTCTGAGACTATAACTTTTTATGGGAGCAGACAGTCTTGCTTTTTTTCCTGGAGTAAGTAGAAAACCCCGTTATCAAGTCGATGCCAACTCCCAACGATGGTATAGGACAGGTAGCACTGCTCTTGCGGGTTTCTAAGACTGTAACTCTTGACGGAGCAGCTGGGGTTACAGTTAGCATCCTGAGGCTGGTGGAAATGTCTCCTTCAACGAGACTGAGACCAAAAGGCTTACAGTCATCCTTGTCACTCTTCCTCCGGGACATGCCATGATCTGTTTGCCAGAAAACCTTGGGGATTCTAACTCTGCAAAAGAGCCAGATTCATCGCTTCTTTTGTCTCTGCCTTCTACCACTTCTACATCATTAATCTCTGATTTCTGCAATAGCCTCCTGCCTGCTCTCCTGCCTCTGCCTTTACAGAAGCATCCACTACATTCAATTCCAAATACACATACCTATTACTCGCTATTATTTACATAATATAAATTTCATTTCTGTCCATATCAATGGAATAAAAGCCATAATCTTTCTACTGGTCTAAGAGATTTCTTTAATTTCTCCTCCACCCCTCTGAAATATTTCTCCCATCACACTAGATCCTGTGATGGGAGGCTCTTCCTGCAGACCTGCCCAGTGCTTCCTTGGGACCCAAGAATGCGGTTCACTCTTTGAAATGGTTTTCTTCTAAGTATCCACTTGACTAGGTCCATTACTTCTTATAGTTCTTTTTCAAATGCCACTTTGTCACTGCTGTGTTTCCTGACAATTGCATAATTACATTTACTTTCTGACCCATCCCAATTCTCCCTGTCTCTCCTGCTTAGCTAATTTTGTCCATAGTACTGAACATCAACTGTCATAGTGTGCAGTTCGTCACGCTCTCGCTCTCGCTCTCGCTCTCGCTCTCGCTCACGCTCACGCTCTCGCTCACGCTCACGCTCTCGCTCTCGCTCTCGCTCACGCTCTCGCTCTCGCTCTCGCTCTCGCTCACGCTCTCGCTCTCGCTCACGCTCTCGCTCTCGCTCACGCTCTCGCTCTCGCTCACGCTCTCGCTCTCGCTCACGCTCTCGCTCTCGCTCACGCTCTCGCTCTCGCTCACGCTCTCGCTCACGCTCTCGCTCTCGCTCACGCTCTCGCTCTCGCTCTCGCTCTCGCTCTCGCTCACGCTCTCGCTCTCGCTCACGCTCTCGCTCTCGCTCACGCTCTCGCTCTCGCTCACGCTCTCGCTCTCGCTCACGCTCTCGCTCTCGCTCACGCTCTCGCTCTCGCTCACGCTCTCGCTCTCGCTCACGCTCTCGCTCTCGCTCACGCTCTCGCTCTCGCTCTCGCTCTCGCTCTCGCTCACGCTCTCGCTCTCGCTCACGCTCTCGCTCTCGCTCACGCTCTCGCTCTCGCTCACGCTCTCGCTCTCGCTCACGCTCTCGCTCTCGCTCACGCTCTCGCTGATTTAGGAGGCTCAGCACAAGGCTCTTGATTCATGTTTCACTCATGGTGGCTCTTTTTCCCCAAGAGTAATAAAACCCCATTTCTGATTCACAGCTAACGAAATGTCCACACTAAACAGTCCCACATTAGGGTTTATTTGCATGGCCCGATCACACGGGGTATCGTGTTCATTCGTTACATTGTTAGCAAATTATCCAGTCTCCTGGATAGATCACAACCACCTCACATTTGCATTCGCGGGTCTCTATGAATCAGCCTCAACTCAATGGCAATGAATTTTTTAGTTCGGTTAACCCAGTTAGTTGGCGAGAGTTACAGAGATTAAGGCTGGAAGATATCAAGTCATTCACTGCATTGCATTTGGCTGCTTTCAAAAACTAGCCCATGACAACTCCATGGGTCATAGCAGAATATTATTCAATATAGGGCTTAGGTCAAAGGGCACTGGAAATATACTATAACTATCACCGTGGGCTGAAGTACACCAATTATCATGAAATTGGTGCAGGATCAGGCAGAATTTCAGCATTTGTTCTGTTTTGCATGGGATCAGCATGTGTAAGGGCTGACCCAATGACAACTAACTGCAGCATATTGAAGCACTGCGTTAACTGAAATGCATAATCCCTAAAATTAAAGCATTATTGTTCTCACTAAAAGTAAGCACTTCCTTTATTCCCACCCCACCACACCCCGCTTTCTTAGTAGAAGGAGTGAGTGTTCCCTTCTTGCTTATGACATAAAGTAGAAAATTTCCATCCTGGACTTAGATTCAGCATCAGTAAAATCCATCTTATCTGTGCAAATTTCTCTCACCATTCTACTTTTCCAAGATTTCGATTGGGATTTTGATTAATAATGTATCTATTTAATCCTATATACAAGGTGAATAAAATGTGCATGGCTTTAAACCTCTTGAGTTTGCATTGCAGAAAAAAGTAAATCAACTTACATGGACAATTAATGATATGTTACCTTCTTTTGCCATTTGATCATTTCTTGTTTATATGTTTTTCACCAAAACATTGCCAATTTTTCATAGAAATGATCACATCTAGTATTTTTATACGTTGCTCCTTGGCTGCCGGCAGGTGCTCATTCATTCAATAAGTATTGAATAGCTAATAACACGTTAGACCTTGGGGATGAAATCCTGAACAAGACAAAAATGATTTTATTTCTTCTAGTGAAGCTAACCGTATAGTAATAAATTCCAATGACTAAACATTCAATAATAAACCTGGGAACTGAGTATTAAAGTAGGAGAAGTGCAAGTTCTCTGGGAGGAAATAGACCAGGCTAAAAGACAACACACAGCCATCACGTCAATGTCTACTGATAGCAGCCCTATAGCTAGGGCAGGGAGACGTGCCCCGCACGTTTCTGAGACTATAACTTTTTATGGGAGCAGACAGTCTTGCTTTTTTTCCTGGAGTAAGTAGAAAACCCCGTTATCAAGTCGATGCCAACTCCCAACGATGGTATAGGACAGGTAGCACTGCTCTTGCGGGTTTCTAAGACTGTAACTCTTGACGGAGCAGCTGGAGTTACAGTTAGCATCCTGAGGCTGGTGGAAATGTCTCCTTCAACGAGACTGAGACCAAAAGGCTTACAGTCATCCTTGTCACTCTTCCTCCGGGACATGCCATGATCTGTTTGCCAGAAAACCTTGGGGATTCTAACTCTGCAAAAGAGCCAGATTCATCGCTTCTTTTGTCTCTGCCTTCTACCACTTCTACATCATTAATCTCTGATTTCTGCAATAGCCTCCTGCCTGCTCTCCTGCCTCTGCCTTTACAGAAGCATCCACTACATTCAATTCCAAATACACATACCTATTACTCGCTATTATTTACATAATATAAATTTCATTTCTGTCCATATCAATGGAATAAAAGCCATAATCTTTCTACTGGTCTAAGAGATTTCTTTAATTTCTCCTCCACCCCTCTGAAATATTTCTCCCATCACACTAGATCCTGTGATGGGAGGCTCTTCCTGCAGACCTGCCCAGTGCTTCCTTGGGACCCAAGAATGCGGTTCACTCTTTGAAATGGTTTTCTTCTAAGTATCCACTTGACTAGGTCCATTACTTCTTATAGTTCTTTTTCAAATGCCACTTTGTCACTGCTGTGTTTCCTGACAATTGCATAATTACATTTACTTTCTGACCCATCCCAATTCTCCCTGTCTCTCCTGCTTAGCTAATTTTGTCCATAGTACTGAACATCAACTGTCATAGTGTGCAGTTCGTCACGCTCTCGCTCTCGCTCACGCTCACGCTCTCGCTCACGCTCACGCTCTCGCTCTCGCTCTCGCTCTCGCTCACGCTCTCGCTCACGCTCTCGCTCTCGCTCACGCTCTCGCTCTCGCTCACGCTCTCGCTCTCGCTCACGCTCTCGCTCTCGCTCTCGCTCTCGCTCTCGCTCACGCTCTCGCTCTCGCTCTCGCTCTCGCTCTCGCTCTCGCTCTCGCTCTCGCTCTCGCTCTCGCTCTCGCTCTCGCTCTCGCTCACGCTCTCGCTCTCGCTCACGCTCTCGCTCTCGCTCTCGCTCACGCTCTCGCTCTCGCTCTCGCTCTCGCTCTCGCTCACGCTCTCGCTCTCGCTCTCGCTCTCGCTCTCGCTCTCGCTCTCGCTCTCGCTCTCGCTCTCGCTCTCGCTCTCGCTCTCGCTCACGCTCTCGCTCTCGCTCACGCTCTCGCTCACGCTCTCGCTCTCGCTCACGCTCTCGCTCTCGCTCACGCTCTCGCTCTCGCTCACGCTCTCGCTCTCGCTCACGCTCTCGCTCTCGCTCACGCTCTCGCTCACGCTCTCGCTCTCGCTCACGCTCTCGCTCTCGCTCTCGCTCTCGCTCTCGCTCACGCTCTCGCTCTCGCTCACGCTCTCGCTCTCGCTCACGCTCTCGCTCTCGCTCTCGCTCTCGCTCACGCTCTCGCTCTCGCTCACGCTCTCGCTCTCGCTCACGCTCTCGCTCTCGCTCACGCTCTCGCTCTCGCTCACGCTCTCGCTCTCGCTCTCGCTCTCGCTCTCGCTCACGCTCTCGCTCTCGCTCACGCTCTCGCTCTCGCTCACGCTCTCGCTCTCGCTCACGCTCTCGCTCTCGCTCACGCTCTCGCTCTCGCTCACGCTCTCGCTGATTTAGGAGGCTCAGCACAAGGCTCTTGATTCATGTTTCACTCATCGTGGCTCTTTTTCCCCAAGAGTAATAAAACCCCATTTCTGATTCACAGCTAACGAAATGTCCACACTAAACAGTCCCACATTAGGGTTTATTTGCATGGCCCGATCACACGGGGTATCGTGTTCATTCGTTACATTGTTAGCAAATTATCCAGTCTCCTGGATAGATCACAACCACCTCACATTTGCATTCGCGGGTCTCTATGAATCAGCCTCAACTCAATGGCAATGAATTTTTTAGTTCGGTTAACCCAGTTAGTTGGCGAGAGTTACAGAGATTAAGGCTGGAAGATATCAAGTCATTCACTGCATTGCATTTGGCTGCTTTCAAAAACTAGCCCATGACAACTCCATGGGTCATAGCAGAATATTATTCAATATAGGGCTTAGGTCAAAGGGCACTGGAAATATACTATAACTATCACCGTGGGCTGAAGTACACCAATTATCATGAAATTGGTGCAGGATCAGGCAGAATTTCAGCATTTGTTCTGTTTTGCATGGGATCAGCATGTGTAAGGGCTGACCCAATGACAACTAACTGCAGCATATTGAAGCACTGCGTTAACTGAAATGCATAATCCCTAAAATTAAAGCATTATTGTTCTCACTAAAAGTAAGCACTTCCTTTATTCCCACCCCACCACACCCCGCTTTCTTAGTAGAAGGAGTGAGTGTTCCCTTCTTGCTTATGACATAAAGTAGAAAATTTCCATCCTGGACTTAGATTCAGCATCAGTAAAATCCATCTTATCTGTGCAAATTTCTCTCACCATTCTACTTTTCCAAGATTTCGATTGGGATTTTGATTAATAATGTATCTATTTAATCCTATATACAAGGTGAATAAAATGTGCATGGCTTTAAACCTCTTGAGTTTGCATTGCAGAAAAAAGTAAATCAACTTACATGGACAATTAATGATATGTTACCTTCTTTTGCCATTTGATCATTTCTTGTTTATATGTTTTTCACCAAAACATTGCCAATTTTTCATAGAAATGATCACATCTAGTATTTTTATACGTTGCTCCTTGGCTGCCGGCAGGTGCTCATTCATTCAATAAGTATTGAATAGCTAATAACACGTTAGACCTTGGGGATGAAATCCTGAACAAGACAAAAATGATTTTATTTCTTCTAGTGAAGCTAACCGTATAGTAATAAATTCCAATGACTAAACATTCAATAATAAACCTGGGAACTGAGTATTAAAGTAGGAGAAGTGCAAGTTCTCTGGGAGGAAATAGACCAGGCTAAAAGACAACACACAGCCATCACGTCAATGTCTACTGATAGCAGCCCTATAGCTAGGGCAGGGAGACGTGCCCCGCACGTTTCTGAGACTATAACTTTTTATGGGAGCAGACAGTCTTGCTTTTTTTCCTGGAGTAAGTAGAAAACCCCGTTATCAAGTCGATGCCAACTCCCAACGATGGTATAGGACAGGTAGCACTGCTCTTGCGGGTTTCTAAGACTGTAACTCTTGACGGAGCAGCTGGAGTTACAGTTAGCATCCTGAGGCTGGTGGAAATGTCTCCTTCAACGAGACTGAGACCAAAAGGCTTACAGTCATCCTTGTCACTCTTCCTCCGGGACATGCCATGATCTGTTTGCCAGAAAACCTTGGGGATTCTAACTCTGCAAAAGAGCCAGATTCATCGCTTCTTTTGTCTCTGCCTTCTACCACTTCTACATCATTAATCTCTGATTTCTGCAATAGCCTCCTGCCTGCTCTCCTGCCTCTGCCTTTACAGAAGCATCCACTACATTCAATTCCAAATACACATACCTATTACTCGCTATTATTTACATAATATAAATTTCATTTCTGTCCATATCAATGGAATAAAAGCCATAATCTTTCTACTGGTCTAAGAGATTTCTTTAATTTCTCCTCCACCCCTCTGAAATATTTCTCCCATCACACTAGATCCTGTGATGGGAGGCTCTTCCTGCAGACCTGCCCAGTGCTTCCTTGGGACCCAAGAATGCGGTTCACTCTTTGAAATGGTTTTCTTCTAAGTATCCACTTGACTAGGTCCATTACTTCTTATAGTTCTTTTTCAAATGCCACTTTGTCACTGCTGTGTTTCCTGACAATTGCATAATTACATTTACTTTCTGACCCATCCCAATTCTCCCTGTCTCTCCTGCTTAGCTAATTTTGTCCATAGTACTGAACATCAACTGTCATAGTGTGCAGTTCGTCACGCTCTCGCTCTCGCTCACGCTCTCGCTCTCGCTCACGCTCACGCTCTCGCTCACGCTCACGCTCTCGCTCTCGCTCTCGCTCACGCTCTCGCTCTCGCTCTCGCTCTCGCTCACGCTCTCGCTCTCGCTCACGCTCTCGCTCTCGCTCACGCTCTCGCTCACGCTCACGCTCTCGCTCTCGCTCACGCTCTCGCTCTCGCTCACGCTCTCGCTCTCGCTCACGCTCTCGCTCTCGCTCACGCTCTCGCTCTCGCTCACGCTCTCGCTCTCGCTCACGCTCTCGCTCTCGCTCACGCTCTCGCTCTCGCTCACGCTCTCGCTCTCGCTCACGCTCTCGCTCTCGCTCACGCTCTCGCTCTCGCTCACGCTCTCGCTCTCGCTCACGCTCTCGCTCTCGCTCACGCTCTCGCTCTCGCTCACGCTCTCGCTCTCGCTCACGCTCTCGCTCTCGCTCACGCTCTCGCTCTCGCTCACGCTCTCGCTCTCGCTCACGCTCTCGCTCTCGCTCACGCTCTCGCTGATTTAGGAGGCTCAGCACAAGGCTCTTGATTCATGTTTCACTCATGGTGGCTCTTTTTCCCCAAGAGTAATAAAACCCCATTTCTGATTCACAGCTAACGAAATGTCCACACTAAACAGTCCCACATTAGGGTTTATTTGCATGGCCCGATCACACGGGGTATCGTGTTCATTCGTTACATTGTTAGCAAATTATCCAGTCTCCTGGATAGATCACAACCACCTCACATTTGCATTCGCGGGTCTCTATGAATCAGCCTCAACTCAATGGCAATGAATTTTTTAGTTCGGTTAACCCAGTTAGTTGGCGAGAGTTACAGAGATTAAGGCTGGAAGATATCAAGTCATTCACTGCATTGCATTTGGCTGCTTTCAAAAACTAGCCCATGACAACTCCATGGGTCATAGCAGAATATTATTCAATATAGGGCTTAGGTCAAAGGGCACTGGAAATATACTATAACTATCACCGTGGGCTGAAGTACACCAATTATCATGAAATTGGTGCAGGATCAGGCAGAATTTCAGCATTTGTTCTGTTTTGCATGGGATCAGCATGTGTAAGGGCTGACCCAATGACAACTAACTGCAGCATATTGAAGCACTGCGTTAACTGAAATGCATAATCCCTAAAATTAAAGCATTATTGTTCTCACTAAAAGTAAGCACTTCCTTTATTCCCACCCCACCACACCCCGCTTTCTTAGTAGAAGGAGTGAGTGTTCCCTTCTTGCTTATGACATAAAGTAGAAAATTTCCATCCTGGACTTAGATTCAGCATCAGTAAAATCCATCTTATCTGTGCAAATTTCTCTCACCATTCTACTTTTCCAAGATTTCGATTGGGATTTTGATTAATAATGTATCTATTTAATCCTATATACAAGGTGAATAAAATGTGCATGGCTTTAAACCTCTTGAGTTTGCATTGCAGAAAAAAGTAAATCAACTTACATGGACAATTAATGATATGTTACCTTCTTTTGCCATTTGATCATTTCTTGTTTATATGTTTTTCACCAAAACATTGCCAATTTTTCATAGAAATGATCACATCTAGTATTTTTATACGTTGCTCCTTGGCTGCCGGCAGGTGCTCATTCATTCAATAAGTATTGAATAGCTAATAACACGTTAGACCTTGGGGATGAAATCCTGAACAAGACAAAAATGATTTTATTTCTTCTAGTGAAGCTAACCGTATAGTAATAAATTCCAATGACTAAACATTCAATAATAAACCTGGGAACTGAGTATTAAAGTAGGAGAAGTGCAAGTTCTCTGGGAGGAAATAGACCAGGCTAAAAGACAACACACAGCCATTACGTCAATGTCTACTGATAGCAGCCCTATAGCTAGGGCAGGGAGACGTGCCCCGCACGTTTCTGAGACTATAACTTTTTATGGGAGCAGACAGTCTTGCTTTTTTTCCTGGAGTAAGTAGAAAACCCCGTTATCAAGTCGATGCCAACTCCCAACGATGGTATAGGACAGGTAGCACTGCTCTTGCGGGTTTCTAAGACTGTAACTCTTGACGGAGCAGCTGGGGTTACAGTTAGCATCCTGAGGCTGGTGGAAATGTCTCCTTCAACGAGACTGAGACCAAAAGGCTTACAGTCATCCTTGTCACTCTTCCTCCGGGACATGCCATGATCTGTTTGCCAGAAAACCTTGGGGATTCTAACTCTGCAAAAGAGCCAGATTCATCGCTTCTTTTGTCTCTGCCTTCTACCACTTCTACATCATTAATCTCTGATTTCTGCAATAGCCTCCTGCCTGCTCTCCTGCCTCTGCCTTTACAGAAGCATGCACTACATTCAATTCCAAATACACATACCTATTACTCGCTATTATTTACATAATATAAATTTCATTTCTGTCCATATCAATGGAATAAAAGCCATAATCTTTCTACTGGTCTAAGAGATTTCTTTAATTTCTCCTCCACCCCTCTGAAATATTTCTCCCATCACACTAGATCCTGTGATGGGAGGCTCTTCCTGCAGACCTGCCCAGTGCTTCCTTGGGACCCAAGAATGCGGTTCACTCATTGAAATGGTTTTCTTCTAAGTATCCACTTGACTAGGTCCATTACTTCTTATAGTTCTTTTTCAAATGCCACTTTGTCACTGCTGTGTTTCCTGACAATTGCATAATTACATTTACTTTCTGACCCATCCCAATTCTCCCTGTCTCTCCTGCTTAGCTAATTTTGTCCATACTACTGAACATCAACTGTCATAGTGTGCAGTTCGTCACGCTCTCGCTCTCGCTCTCGCTCACGCTCTCGCTCTCGCTCACGCTCTCGCTCTCGCTCACGCTCTCGCTCTCGCTCACGCTCTCGCTCTCGCTCACGCTCTCGCTCTCGCTCACGCTCTCGCTCTCGCTCACGCTCTCGCTCTCGCTCACGCTCTCGCTCACGCTCTCGCTCTCGCTCACGCTCTCGCTCTCGCTCACGCTCTCGCTCTCGCTCACGCTCTCGCTCTCGCTCACGCTCTCGCTCTCGCTCACGCTCTCGCTCTCGCTCTCGCTCTCGCTCTCGCTCTCGCTCTCGCTCACGCTCTCGCTCACGCTCTCGCTCTCGCTCACGCTCTCGCTCTCGCTCTCGCTCTCGCTCACGCTCTCGCTCTCGCTCTCGCTCACGCTCTCGCTCTCGCTCTCGCTCTCGCTCTCGCTCTCGCTCTCGCTCACGCTCTCGCTCTCGCTCACGCTCTCGCTCTCGCTCACGCTCTCGCTCTCGCTCTCGCTCTCGCTCTCGCTCACGCTCTCGCTCTCGCTCACGCTCTCGCTCTCGCTCACGCTCTCGCTCTCGCTCACGCTCTCGCTCTCGCTCACGCTCTCGCTCTCGCTCACGCTCTCGCTCTCGCTCACGCTCTCGCTCTCGCTCTCGCTCTCGCTCTCGCTCTCGCTCTCGCTCTCGCTCACGCTCTCGCTCTCGCTCACGCTCTCGCTCACGCTCACGCTCTCGCTCACGCTCTCGCTCTCGCTCACGCTCTCGCTCTCGCTCACGCTCTCGCTCTCGCTCACGCTCTCGCTCTCGCTCACGCTCTCGCTCTCGCTCACGCTCTCGCTCTCGCTCACGCTCTCGCTCTCGCTCTCGCTCTCGCTCTCGCTCTCGCTCTCGCTCACGCTCTCGCTCTCGCTCACGCTCTCGCTCACGCTCACGCTCTCGCTCACGCTCTCGCTCACGCTCACGCTCTCGCTCACGCTCTCGCTCTCGCTCACGCTCTCGCTCTCGCTCACGCTCTCGCTCTCGCTCACGCTCTCGCTCTCGCTCACGCTCTCGCTCACGCTCTCGCTCTCGCTCACGCTCTCGCTCTCGCTCTCGCTCTCGCTCTCGCTCACGCTCTCGCTCACGCTCACGCTCTCGCTCTCGCTCTCGCTCACGCTCTCGCTCTCGCTCTCGCTCTCGCTCACGCTCTCGCTCTCGCTCACGCTCTCGCTCTCGCTCACGCTCTCGCTCTCGCTCACGCTCTCGCTCTCGCTCACGCTCTCGCTCTCGCTCACGCTCTCGCTCTCGCTCACGCTCTCGCTCACGCTCTCGCTCTCGCTCACGCTCTCGCTCTCGCTCTCGCTCTCGCTCTCGCTCACGCTCTCGCTCTCGCTCACGCTCTCGCTCTCGCTCACGCTCTCGCTCTCGCTCACGCTCTCGCTCTCGCTCACGCTCTCGCTCTCGCTCACGCTCTCGCTCTCGCTCACGCTCTCGCTCTCGCTCACGCTCTCGCTCTCGCTCACGCTCTCGCTCTCGCTCTCGCTCTCGCTCTCGCTCACGCTCTCGCTCTCGCTCACGCTCTCGCTCTCGCTCACGCTCTCGCTCTCGCTCACGCTCTCGCTCTCGCTCTCGCTCTCGCTCACGCTCTCGCTCTCGCTCACGCTCTCGCTGATTTAGGAGGCTCAGCACAAGGCTCTTGATTCATGTTTCACTCATGGTGGCTCTTTTTCCCCAAGAGTAATAAAACCCCATTTCTGATTCACAGCTAACGAAATGTCCACACTAAACAGTCCCACATTAGGGTTTATTTGCATGGCCCGATCACACGGGGTATCGTGTTCATTCGTTACATTGTTAGCAAATTATCCAGTCTCCTGGATAGATCACAACCACCTCACATTTGCATTCGCGGGTCTCTATGAATCAGCCTCAACTCAATGGCAATGAATTTTTTAGTTCGGTTAACCCAGTTAGTTGGCGAGAGTTACAGAGATTAAGGCTGGAAGATATCAAGTCATTCACTGCATTGCATTTGGCTGCTTTCAAAAACTAGCCCATGACAACTCCATGGGTCATAGCAGAATATTATTCAATATAGGGCTTAGGTCAAAGGGCACTGGAAATATACTATAACTATCACCGTGGGCTGAAGTACACCAATTATCATGAAATTGGTGCAGGATCAGGCAGAATTTCAGCATTTGTTCTGTTTTGCATGGGATCAGCATGTGTAAGGGCTGACCCAATGACAACTAACTGCAGCATATTGAAGCACTGCGTTAACTGAAATGCATAATCCCTAAAATTAAAGCATTATTGTTCTCACTAAAAGTAAGCACTTCCTTTATTCCCACCCCACCACACCCCGCTTTCTTAGTAGAAGGAGTGAGTGTTCCCTTCTTGCTTATGACATAAAGTAGAAAATTTCCATCCTGGACTTAGATTCAGCATCAGTAAAATCCATCTTATCTGTGCAAATTTCTCTCACCATTCTACTTTTCCAAGATTTCGATTGGGATTTTGATTAATAATGTATCTATTTAATCCTATATACAAGGTGAATAAAATGTGCATGGCTTTAAACCTCTTGAGTTTGCATTGCAGAAAAAAGTAAATCAACTTACATGGACAATTAATGATATGTTACCTTCTTTTGCCATTTGATCATTTCTTGTTTATATGTTTTTCACCAAAACATTGCCAATTTTTCATAGAAATGATCACATCTAGTATTTTTATACGTTGCTCCTTGGCTGCCGGCAGGTGCTCATTCATTCAATAAGTATTGAATAGCTAATAACACGTTAGACCTTGGGGATGAAATCCTGAACAAGACAAAAATGATTTTATTTCTTCTAGTGAAGCTAACCGTATAGTAATAAATTCCAATGACTAAACATTCAATAATAAACCTGGGAACTGAGTATTAAAGTAGGAGAAGTGCAAGTTCTCTGGGAGGAAATAGACCAGGCTAAAAGACAACACACAGCCATTACGTCAATGTCTACTGATAGCAGCCCTATAGCTAGGGCAGGGAGACGTGCCCCGCACGTTTCTGAGACTATAACTTTTTATGGGAGCAGACAGTCTTGCTTTTTTTCCTGGAGTAAGTAGAAAACCCCGTTATCAAGTCGATGCCAACTCCCAACGATGGTATAGGACAGGTAGCACTGCTCTTGCGGGTTTCTAAGACTGTAACTCTTGACGGAGCAGCTGGGGTTACAGTTAGCATCCTGAGGCTGGTGGAAATGTCTCCTTCAACGAGACTGAGACCAAAAGGCTTACAGTCATCCTTGTCACTCTTCCTCCGGGACATGCCATGATCTGTTTGCCAGAAAACCTTGGGGATTCTAACTCTGCAAAAGAGCCAGATTCATCGCTTCTTTTGTCTCTGCCTTCTACCACTTCTACATCATTAATCTCTGATTTCTGCAATAGCCTCCTGCCTGCTCTCCTGCCTCTGCCTTTACAGAAGCATGCACTACATTCAATTCCAAATACACATACCTATTACTCGCTATTATTTACATAATATAAATTTCATTTCTGTCCATATCAATGGAATAAAAGCCATAATCTTTCTACTGGTCTAAGAGATTTCTTTAATTTCTCCTCCACCCCTCTGAAATATTTCTCCCATCACACTAGATCCTGTGATGGGAGGCTCTTCCTGCAGACCTGCCCAGTGCTTCCTTGGGACCCAAGAATGCGGTTCACTCATTGAAATGGTTTTCTTCTAAGTATCCACTTGACTAGGTCCATTACTTCTTATAGTTCTTTTTCAAATGCCACTTTGTCACTGCTGTGTTTCCTGACAATTGCATAATTACATTTACTTTCTGACCCATCCCAATTCTCCCTGTCTCTCCTGCTTAGCTAATTTTGTCCATACTACTGAACATCAACTGTCATAGTGTGCAGTTCGTCACGCTCTCGCTCTCGCTCTCGCTCACGCTCTCGCTCTCGCTCACGCTCTCGCTCTCGCTCACGCTCTCGCTCTCGCTCACGCTCTCGCTCTCGCTCACGCTCTCGCTCTCGCTCACGCTCTCGCTCTCGCTCACGCTCTCGCTCACGCTCTCGCTCTCGCTCACGCTCTCGCTCTCGCTCACGCTCTCGCTCTCGCTCACGCTCTCGCTCTCGCTCACGCTCTCGCTCTCGCTCACGCTCTCGCTCTCGCTCTCGCTCTCGCTCTCGCTCTCGCTCTCGCTCACGCTCTCGCTCACGCTCTCGCTCTCGCTCACGCTCTCGCTCTCGCTCTCGCTCTCGCTCACGCTCTCGCTCTCGCTCTCGCTCACGCTCTCGCTCTCGCTCTCGCTCTCGCTCTCGCTCACGCTCTCGCTCTCGCTCACGCTCTCGCTCTCGCTCACGCTCTCGCTCTCGCTCTCGCTCTCGCTCTCGCTCACGCTCTCGCTCTCGCTCACGCTCTCGCTCTCGCTCACGCTCTCGCTCTCGCTCACGCTCTCGCTCTCGCTCACGCTCTCGCTCTCGCTCACGCTCTCGCTCTCGCTCACGCTCTCGCTCTCGCTCTCGCTCTCGCTCTCGCTCTCGCTCTCGCTCTCGCTCACGCTCTCGCTCTCGCTCACGCTCTCGCTCACGCTCACGCTCTCGCTCACGCTCTCGCTCTCGCTCACGCTCTCGCTCTCGCTCACGCTCTCGCTCTCGCTCACGCTCTCGCTCTCGCTCACGCTCTCGCTCTCGCTCACGCTCTCGCTCTCGCTCTCGCTCTCGCTCTCGCTCTCGCTCTCGCTCACGCTCTCGCTCTCGCTCACGCTCTCGCTCACGCTCACGCTCTCGCTCACGCTCTCGCTCACGCTCACGCTCTCGCTCACGCTCTCGCTCTCGCTCACGCTCTCGCTCTCGCTCACGCTCTCGCTCTCGCTCACGCTCTCGCTCTCGCTCACGCTCTCGCTCACGCTCTCGCTCTCGCTCACGCTCTCGCTCTCGCTCTCGCTCTCGCTCTCGCTCTCGCTCTCGCTCCCGCTCTCGCTCTCGCTCCCGCTCATGCTCTCGCTCCCGCTCCCGCTCTCGCTCGCGCTCCCGCTCTCGCTCGCGCTCTCGCTCTCGCTCTCGCTCCCGCTCCCGCTCTCGCTCGCGCTCCCGCTCTCGCTCGCGCTCCCGCTCTCGCTCGCGCTCCCGCTCTCGCTCGCGCTCCCGCTCTCGCTCGCGCTCCCGCTCTCGCTCGCGCTCCCGCTCTCGCTCGCGCTCCCGCTCTCGCTCCCGCTCCCGCTCTCGCTCGCGCTCCCGCTCTCGCTCGCGCTCCCGCTCTCGCTCGCGCTCCCGCTCTCGCTCGCGCTCCCGCTCTCGCTCGCGCTCCCGCTCTCGCTCGCGCTCCCGCTCTCGCTCGCGCTCCCGCTCTCGCTCGCGCTCCCGCTCTCGCTCGCGCTCCCGCTCTCGCTCGCGCTCCCGCTCTCGCTCGCGCTCCCGCTCTCGCTCGCGCTCCCGCTCTCGCTCGCGCTCCCGCTCGCGCTCCCGCTCCCGCTCGCGCTCCCGCTCCCGCTCGCGCTCCCGCTCCCGCTCGCGCTCCCGCTCGCGCTCTCGCTCCCGCTCGCGCTCTCGCTCCCGCTCGCGCTCTCGCTCCCGCTCGCGCTCTCGCTCCCGCTCGCGCTCTCGCTCCCGCTCGCGCTCTCGCTCCCGCTCGCGCTCTCGCTCTCGCTCGCGCTCTCGCTCTCGCTCACGCTCTCGCTGATTTAGGAGGCTCAGCACAAGGCTCTTGATTCATGTTTCACTCATGGTGGCTCTTTTTCCCCAAGAGTAATAAAACCCCATTTCTGATTCACAGCTAACGAAATGTCCACACTAAACAGTCCCACATTAGGGTTTATTTGCATGGCCCGATCACACGGGGTATCGTGTTCATTCGTTACATTGTTAGCAAATTATCCAGTCTCCTGGATAGATCACAACCACCTCACATTTGCATTCGCGGGTCTCTATGAATCAGCCTCAACTCAATGGCAATGAATTTTTTAGTTCGGTTAACCCAGTTAGTTGGCGAGAGTTACAGAGATTAAGGCTGGAAGATATCAAGTCATTCACTGCATTGCATTTGGCTGCTTTCAAAAACTAGCCCATGACAACTCCATGGGTCATAGCAGAATATTATTCAATATAGGGCTTAGGTCAAAGGGCACTGGAAATATACTATAACTATCACCGTGGGCTGAAGTACACCAATTATCATGAAATTGGTGCAGGATCAGGCAGAATTTCAGCATTTGTTCTGTTTTGCATGGGATCAGCATGTGTAAGGGCTGACCCAATGACAACTAACTGCAGCATATTGAAGCACTGCGTTAACTGAAATGCATAATCCCTAAAATTAAAGCATTATTGTTCTCACTAAAAGTAAGCACTTCCTTTATTCCCACCCCACCACACCCCGCTTTCTTAGTAGAAGGAGTGAGTGTTCCC
>NC_134537.1:71163396-71170896 GCF_050624435.1 Tenrec ecaudatus | reverse complement strand
CGCTCGCGCTCCCGCTCTCGCTCGCGCTCCCGCTCGCGCTCGCGCTCCCGCTCGCGCTCGCGCTCCCGCTCGCGCTCGCGCTCCCGCTCGCGCTCGCGCTCCCGCTCGCGCTCGCGCTCCCGCTCGCGCTCGCGCTCCCGCTCGCGCTCGCGCTCCCGCTCGCGCTCGCGCTCCCGCTCGCGCTCGCGCTCCCGCTCGCGCTCGCGCTCCCGCTCTCGCTCGCGCTCCCGCTCTCGCTCGCGCTCCCGCTCTCGCTCGCGCTCCCGCTCTCGCTCTCGCTCCCGCTCGCGCTCTCGCTCCCGCTCGCGCTCTCGCTCCCGCTCGCGCTCTCGCTCCCGCTCGCGCTCTCGCTCCCGCTCGCGCTCTCGCTCCCGCTCACGCTCTCGCTCTCGCTCACGCTCTCGCTCTCGCTCACGCTCTCGCTGATTTAGGAGGCTCAGCACAAGGCTCTTGATTCATGTTTCACTCATGGTGGCTCTTTTTCCCCAAGAGTAATAAAACCCCATTTCTGATTCACAGCTAACGAAATGTCCACACTAAACAGTCCCACATTAGGGTTTATTTGCATGGCCCGATCACACGGGGTATCGTGTTCATTCGTTACATTGTTAGCAAATTATCCAGTCTCCTGGATAGATCACAACCACCTCACATTTGCATTCGCGGGTCTCTATGAATCAGCCTCAACTCAATGGCAATGAATTTTTTAGTTCGGTTAACCCAGTTAGTTGGCGAGAGTTACAGAGATTAAGGCTGGAAGATATCAAGTCATTCACTGCATTGCATTTGGCTGCTTTCAAAAACTAGCCCATGACAACTCCATGGGTCATAGCAGAATATTATTCAATATAGGGCTTAGGTCAAAGGGCACTGGAAATATACTATAACTATCACCGTGGGCTGAAGTACACCAATTATCATGAAATTGGTGCAGGATCAGGCAGAATTTCAGCATTTGTTCTGTTTTGCATGGGATCAGCATGTGTAAGGGCTGACCCAATGACAACTAACTGCAGCATATTGAAGCACTGCGTTAACTGAAATGCATAATCCCTAAAATTAAAGCATTATTGTTCTCACTAAAAGTAAGCACTTCCTTTATTCCCACCCCACCACACCCCGCTTTCTTAGTAGAAGGAGTGAGTGTTCCCTTCTTGCTTATGACATAAAGTAGAAAATTTCCATCCTGGACTTAGATTCAGCATCAGTAAAATCCATCTTATCTGTGCAAATTTCTCTCACCATTCTACTTTTCCAAGATTTCGATTGGGATTTTGATTAATAATGTATCTATTTAATCCTATATACAAGGTGAATAAAATGTGCATGGCTTTAAACCTCTTGAGTTTGCATTGCAGAAAAAAGTAAATCAACTTACATGGACAATTAATGATATGTTACCTTCTTTTGCCATTTGATCATTTCTTGTTTATATGTTTTTCACCAAAACATTGCCAATTTTTCATAGAAATGATCACATCTAGTATTTTTATACGTTGCTCCTTGGCTGCCGGCAGGTGCTCATTCATTCAATAAGTATTGAATAGCTAATAACACGTTAGACCTTGGGGATGAAATCCTGAACAAGACAAAAATGATTTTATTTCTTCTAGTGAAGCTAACCGTATAGTAATAAATTCCAATGACTAAACATTCAATAATAAACCTGGGAACTGAGTATTAAAGTAGGAGAAGTGCAAGTTCTCTGGGAGGAAATAGACCAGGCTAAAAGACAACACACAGCCATCACGTCAATGTCTACTGATAGCAGCCCTATAGCTAGGGCAGGGAGACGTGCCCCGCACGTTTCTGAGACTATAACTTTTTATGGGAGCAGACAGTCTTGCTTTTTTTCCTGGAGTAAGTAGAAAACCCCGTTATCAAGTCGATGCCAACTCCCAACGATGGTATAGGACAGGTAGCACTGCTCTTGCGGGTTTCTAAGACTGTAACTCTTGACGGAGCAGCTGGGGTTACAGTTAGCATCCTGAGGCTGGTGGAAATGTCTCCTTCAACGAGACTGAGACCAAAAGGCTTACAGTCATCCTTGTCACTCTTCCTCCGGGACATGCCATGATCTGTTTGCCAGAAAACCTTGGGGATTCTAACTCTGCAAAAGAGCCAGATTCATCGCTTCTTTTGTCTCTGCCTTCTACCACTTCTACATCATTAATCTCTGATTTCTGCAATAGCCTCCTGCCTGCTCTCCTGCCTCTGCCTTTACAGAAGCATCCACTACATTCAATTCCAAATACACATACCTATTACTCGCTATTATTTACATAATATAAATTTCATTTCTGTCCATATCAATGGAATAAAAGCCATAATCTTTCTACTGGTCTAAGAGATTTCTTTAATTTCTCCTCCACCCCTCTGAAATATTTCTCCCATCACACTAGATCCTGTGATGGGAGGCTCTTCCTGCAGACCTGCCCAGTGCTTCCTTGGGACCCAAGAATGCGGTTCACTCTTTGAAATGGTTTTCTTCTAAGTATCCACTTGACTAGGTCCATTACTTCTTATAGTTCTTTTTCAAATGCCACTTTGTCACTGCTGTGTTTCCTGACAATTGCATAATTACATTTACTTTCTGACCCATCCCAATTCTCCCTGTCTCTCCTGCTTAGCTAATTTTGTCCATAGTACTGAACATCAACTGTCATAGTGTGCAGTTCGTCACGCTCTCGCTCTCGCTCACGCTCTCGCTCTCGCTCACGCTCACGCTCTCGCTCACGCTCACGCTCTCGCTCTCGCTCTCGCTCTCGCTCACGCTCTCGCTCTCGCTCTCGCTCACGCTCTCGCTCTCGCTCACGCTCTCGCTCTCGCTCACGCTCTCGCTCTCGCTCTCGCTCTCGCTCTCGCTCACGCTCTCGCTCTCGCTCTCGCTCTCGCTCTCGCTCTCGCTCACGCTCTCGCTCTCGCTCTCGCTCTCGCTCTCGCTCTCGCTCTCGCTCTCGCTCACGCTCTCGCTCTCGCTCACGCTCTCGCTCTCGCTCTCGCTCTCGCTCACGCTCTCGCTCTCGCTCACGCTCTCGCTCTCGCTCACGCTCTCGCTCACGCTCTCGCTCTCGCTCACGCTCTCGCTCTCGCTCACGCTCTCGCTCTCGCTCACGCTCTCGCTCTCGCTCACGGTCTCGCTCTCGCTCACGCTCTCGCTCTCGCTCACGCTCTCGCTCTCGCTCACGCTCTCGCTCTCGCTCACGCTCTCGCTCTCGCTCTCGCTCTCGCTCTCGCTCTCGCTCACGCTCTCGCTCTCGCTCTCGCTCTCGCTCACGCTCTCGCTCTCGCTCACGCTCTCGCTCACGCTCACGCTCTCGCTCACGCTCTCGCTCTCGCTCTCGCTCTCGCTCACGCTCTCGCTCTCGCTCTCGCTCTCGCTCTCGCTCTCGCTCTCGCTCTCGCTCTCGCTCTCGCTCACGCTCTCGCTCTCGCTCTCGCTCACGCTCTCGCTCTCGCTCTCGCTCTCGCTCACGCTCTCGCTCTCGCTCACGCTCTCGCTCTCGCTCACGCTCTCGCTCTCGCTCTCGCTCTCGCTCTCGCTCTCGCTCTCGCTCTCGCTCACGCTCTCGCTCTCGCTCTCGCTCACGCTCACGCTCTCGCTCACGCTCTCGCTCTCGCTCACGCTCTCGCTCTCGCTCACGCTCTCGCTCTCGCTCACGCTCTCGCTCTCGCTCACGCTCTCGCTCTCGCTCACGCTCTCGCTCTCGCTCACGCTCTCGCTCTCGCTCTCGCTCTCGCTCTCGCTCTCGCTCACGCTCTCGCTCTCGCTCACGCTCTCGCTCACGCTCACGCTCTCGCTCACGCTCTCGCTCACGCTCACGCTCTCGCTCACGCTCTCGCTCTCGCTCACGCTCTCGCTCTCGCTCACGCTCTCGCTCTCGCTCACGCTCTCGCTCTCGCTCACGCTCTCGCTCACGCTCTCGCTCTCGCTCACGCTCTCGCTCCCGCTCTCGCTCTCGCTCCCGCTCTCGCTCTCGCTCCCGCTCTCGCTCGCGCTCCCGCTCTCGCTCGCGCTCCCGCTCTCGCTCGCGCTCCCGCTCTCGCTCGCGCTCCCGCTCTCGCTCGCGCTCCCGCTCTCGCTCGCGCTCCCGCTCTCGCTCGCGCTCCCGCTCTCGCTCGCGCTCCCGCTCTCGCTCGCGCTCCCGCTCTCGCTCGCGCTCCCGCTCTCGCTCGCGCTCCCGCTCTCGCTCGCGCTCCCGCTCTCGCTCGCGCTCCCGCTCTCGCTCGCGCTCCCGCTCTCGCTCGCGCTCCCGCTCTCGCTCGCGCTCCCGCTCTCGCTCGCGCTCCCGCTCTCGCTCGCGCTCCCGCTCTCGCTCGCGCTCCCGCTCTCGCTCGCGCTCCCGCTCTCGCTCGCGCTCCCGCTCTCGCTCGCGCTCCCGCTCTCGCTCGCGCTCCCGCTCTCGCTCGCGCTCCCGCTCTCGCTCGCGCTCCCGCTCTCGCTCGCGCTCCCGCTCTCGCTCGCGCTCCCGCTCGCGCTCTCGCTCCCGCTCGCGCTCTCGCTCCCGCTCGCGCTCTCGCTCCCGCTCGCGCTCTCGCTCCCGCTCGCGCTCTCGCTCCCGCTCGCGCTCTCGCTCCCGCTCACGCTCTCGCTCCCGCTCACGCTCTCGCTCTCGCTCACGCTCTCGCTGATTTAGGAGGCTCAGCACAAGGCTCTTGATTCATGTTTCACTCATGGTGGCTCTTTTTCCCCAAGAGTAATAAAACCCCATTTCTGATTCACAGCTAACGAAATGTCCACACTAAACAGTCCCACATTAGGGTTTATTTGCATGGCCCGATCACACGGGGTATCGTGTTCATTCGTTACATTGTTAGCAAATTATCCAGTCTCCTGGATAGATCACAACCACCTCACATTTGCATTCGCGGGTCTCTATGAATCAGCCTCAACTCAATGGCAATGAATTTTTTAGTTCGGTTAACCCAGTTAGTTGGCGAGAGTTACAGAGATTAAGGCTGGAAGATATCAAGTCATTCACTGCATTGCATTTGGTTGCTTTCAAAAACTAGCCCATGACAACTCCATGGGTCATAGCAGAATATTATTCAATATAGGGCTTAGGTCAAAGGGCACTGGAAATATACTATAACTATCACCGTGGGCTGAAGTACACCAATTATCATGAAATTGGTGCAGGATCAGGCAGAATTTCAGCATTTGTTCTGTTTTGCATGGGATCAGCATGTGTAAGGGCTGACCCAATGACAACTAACTGCAGCATATTGAAGCACTGCGTTAACTGAAATGCATAATCCCTAAAATTAAAGCATTATTGTTCTCACTAAAAGTAAGCACTTCCTTTATTCCCACCCCACCACACCCCGCTTTCTTAGTAGAAGGAGTGAGTGTTCCCTTCTTGCTTATGACATAAAGTAGAAAATTTCCATCCTGGACTTAGATTCAGCATCAGTAAAATCCATCTTATCTGTGCAAATTTCTCTCACCATTCTACTTTTCCAAGATTTCGATTGGGATTTTGATTAATAATGTATCTATTTAATCCTATATACAAGGTGAATAAAATGTGCATGGCTTTAAACCTCTTGAGTTTGCATTGCAGAAAAAAGTAAATCAACTTACATGGACAATTAATGATATGTTACCTTCTTTTGCCATTTGATCATTTCTTGTTTATATGTTTTTCACCAAAACATTGCCAATTTTTCATAGAAATGATCACATCTAGTATTTTTATACGTTGCTCCTTGGCTGCCGGCAGGTGCTCATTCATTCAATAAGTATTGAATAGCTAATAACACGTTAGACCTTGGGGATGAAATCCTGAACAAGACAAAAATGATTTTATTTCTTCTAGTGAAGCTAACCGTATAGTAATAAATTCCAATGACTAAACATTCAATAATAAACCTGGGAACTGAGTATTAAAGTAGGAGAAGTGCAAGTTCTCTGGGAGGAAATAGACCAGGCTAAAAGACAACACACAGCCATCACGTCAATGTCTACTGATAGCAGCCCTATAGCTAGGGCAGGGAGACGTGCCCCGCACGTTTCTGAGACTATAACTTTTTATGGGAGCAGACAGTCTTGCTTTTTTTCCTGGAGTAAGTAGAAAACCCCGTTATCAAGTCGATGCCAACTCCCAACGATGGTATAGGACAGGTAGCACTGCTCTTGCGGGTTTCTAAGACTGTAACTCTTGACGGAGCAGCTGGGGTTACAGTTAGCATCCTGAGGCTGGTGGAAATGTCTCCTTCAACGAGACTGAGACCAAAAGGCTTACAGTCATCCTTGTCACTCTTCCTCCGGGACATGCCATGATCTGTTTGCCAGAAAACCTTGGGGATTCTAACTCTGCAAAAGAGCCAGATTCATCGCTTCTTTTGTCTCTGCCTTCTACCACTTCTACATCATTAATCTCTGATTTCTGCAATAGCCTCCTGCCTGCTCTCCTGCCTCTGCCTTTACAGAAGCATCCACTACATTCAATTCCAAATACACATACCTATTACTCGCTATTATTTACATAATATAAATTTCATTTCTGTCCATATCAATGGAATAAAAGCCATAATCTTTCTACTGGTCTAAGAGATTTCTTTAATTTCTCCTCCACCCCTCTGAAATATTTCTCCCATCACACTAGATCCTGTGATGGGAGGCTCTTCCTGCAGACCTGCCCAGTGCTTCCTTGGGACCCAAGAATGCGGTTCACTCTTTGAAATGGTTTTCTTCTAAGTATCCACTTGACTAGGTCCATTACTTCTTATAGTTCTTTTTCAAATGCCACTTTGTCACTGCTGTGTTTCCTGACAATTGCATAATTACATTTACTTTCTGACCCATCCCAATTCTCCCTGTCTCTCCTGCTTAGCTAATTTTGTCCATAGTACTGAACATCAACTGTCATAGTGTGCAGTTCGTCACGCTCTCGCTCTCGCTCACGCTCTCGCTCTCGCTCACGCTCACGCTCTCGCTCACGCTCACGCTCTCGCTCTCGCTCTCGCTCTCGCTCACGCTCTCGCTCTCGCTCTCGCTCACGCTCTCGCTCTCGCTCACGCTCTCGCTCTCGCTCACGCTCTCGCTCTCGCTCTCGCTCTCGCTCTCGCTCACGCTCTCGCTCTCGCTCTCGCTCTCGCTCTCGCTCTCGCTCACGCTCTCGCTCTCGCTCTCGCTCTCGCTCTCGCTCTCGCTCTCGCTCTCGCTCACGCTCTCGCTCTCGCTCACGCTCTCGCTCTCGCTCTCGCTCTCGCTCACGCTCTCGCTCTCGCTCACGCTCTCGCTCTCGCTCACGCTCTCGCTCTCGCTCACGCTCTCGCTCACGCTCTCGCTCTCGCTCACGCTCTCGCTCTCGCTCACGCTCTCGCTCTCGCTCACGCTCTCGCTCTCGCTCACGGTCTCGCTCTCGCTCACGCTCTCGCTCTCGCTCACGCTCTCGCTCTCGCTCACGCTCTCGCTCTCGCTCACGCTCTCGCTCTCGCTCTCGCTCTCGCTCTCGCTCTCGCTCACGCTCTCGCTCTCGCTCTCGCTCTCGCTCA
>NC_134537.1:71158396-71160896 GCF_050624435.1 Tenrec ecaudatus | reverse complement strand
CGCTCATGCTCTCGCTCCCGCTCCCGCTCTCGCTCGCGCTCCCGCTCTCGCTCGCGCTCTCGCTCTCGCTCCCGCTCCCGCTCTCGCTCGCGCTCCCGCTCTCGCTCGCGCTCCCGCTCTCGCTCGCGCTCCCGCTCTCGCTCGCGCTCCCGCTCTCGCTCGCGCTCCCGCTCTCGCTCGCGCTCCCGCTCTCGCTCGCGCTCCCGCTCTCGCTCGCGCTCTCGCTCTCGCTCCCGCTCCCGCTCTCGCTCGCGCTCCCGCTCTCGCTCGCGCTCCCGCTCTCGCTCGCGCTCCCGCTCTCGCTCGCGCTCCCGCTCTCGCTCGCGCTCCCGCTCTCGCTCGCGCTCCCGCTCTCGCTCGCGCTCCCGCTCTCGCTCGCGCTCCCGCTCTCGCTCGCGCTCCCGCTCTCGCTCGCGCTCCCGCTCTCGCTCGCGCTCCCGCTCTCGCTCGCGCTCCCGCTCTCGCTCGCGCTCCCGCTCGCGCTCTCGCTCCCGCTCGCGCTCTCGCTCCCGCTCGCGCTCTCGCTCCCGCTCGCGCTCTCGCTCTCGCTCGCGCTCTCGCTCTCGCTCGCGCTCTCGCTCTCGCTCGCGCTCTCGCTCTCGCTCACGCTCTCGCTCTCGCTCACGCTCTCGCTCTCGCTCACGCTCTCGCTGATTTAGGAGGCTCAGCACAAGGCTCTTGATTCATGTTTCACTCATGGTGGCTCTTTTTCCCCAAGAGTAATAAAACCCCATTTCTGATTCACAGCTAACGAAATGTCCACACTAAACAGTCCCACATTAGGGTTTATTTGCATGGCCCGATCACACGGGGTATCGTGTTCATTCGTTACATTGTTAGCAAATTATCCAGTCTCCTGGATAGATCACAACCACCTCACATTTGCATTCGCGGGTCTCTATGAATCAGCCTCAACTCAATGGCAATGAATTTTTTAGTTCGGTTAACCCAGTTAGTTGGCGAGAGTTACAGAGATTAAGGCTGGAAGATATCAAGTCATTCACTGCATTGCATTTGGCTGCTTTCAAAAACTAGCCCATGACAACTCCATGGGTCATAGCAGAATATTATTCAATATAGGGCTTAGGTCAAAGGGCACTGGAAATATACTATAACTATCACCGTGGGCTGAAGTACACCAATTATCATGAAATTGGTGCAGGATCAGGCAGAATTTCAGCATTTGTTCTGTTTTGCATGGGATCAGCATGTGTAAGGGCTGACCCAATGACAACTAACTGCAGCATATTGAAGCACTGCGTTAACTGAAATGCATAATCCCTAAAATTAAAGCATTATTGTTCTCACTAAAAGTAAGCACTTCCTTTATTCCCACCCCACCACACCCCGCTTTCTTAGTAGAAGGAGTGAGTGTTCCCTTCTTGCTTATGACATAAAGTAGAAAATTTCCATCCTGGACTTAGATTCAGCATCAGTAAAATCCATCTTATCTGTGCAAATTTCTCTCACCATTCTACTTTTCCAAGATTTCGATTGGGATTTTGATTAATAATGTATCTATTTAATCCTATATACAAGGTGAATAAAATGTGCATGGCTTTAAACCTCTTGAGTTTGCATTGCAGAAAAAAGTAAATCAACTTACATGGACAATTAATGATATGTTACCTTCTTTTGCCATTTGATCATTTCTTGTTTATATGTTTTTCACCAAAACATTGCCAATTTTTCATAGAAATGATCACATCTAGTATTTTTATACGTTGCTCCTTGGCTGCCGGCAGGTGCTCATTCATTCAATAAGTATTGAATAGCTAATAACACGTTAGACCTTGGGGATGAAATCCTGAACAAGACAAAAATGATTTTATTTCTTCTAGTGAAGCTAACCGTATAGTAATAAATTCCAATGACTAAACATTCAATAATAAACCTGGGAACTGAGTATTAAAGTAGGAGAAGTGCAAGTTCTCTGGGAGGAAATAGACCAGGCTAAAAGACAACACACAGCCATCACGTCAATGTCTACTGATAGCAGCCCTATAGCTAGGGCAGGGAGACGTGCCCCGCACGTTTCTGAGACTATAACTTTTTATGGGAGCAGACAGTCTTGCTTTTTTTCCTGGAGTAAGTAGAAAACCCCGTTATCAAGTCGATGCCAACTCCCAACGATGGTATAGGACAGGTAGCACTGCTCTTGCGGGTTTCTAAGACTGTAACTCTTGACGGAGCAGCTGGGGTTACAGTTAGCATCCTGAGGCTGGTGGAAATGTCTCCTTCAACGAGACTGAGACCAAAAGGCTTACAGTCATCCTTGTCACTCTTCCTCCGGGACATGCCATGATCTGTTTGCCAGAAAACCTTGGGGATTCTAACTCTGCAAAAGAGCCAGATTCATCGCTTCTTTTGTCTCTGCCTTCTACCACTTCTACATCATTAATCTCTGATTTCTGCAATAGCCTCCTGCCTGCTCTCCTGCCTCTGCCTTTACAGAAGCATCCACTACATTCAATTCCAAATACACATACCTATTACTCGC